>NC_056747.1:22378474-22604471 GCF_019279795.1 Protopterus annectens | reverse complement strand
CTTTACCCCAAAATAAAATAAATGTTTTTAAAAAACAAAATCCCCCTGTACTTCCACTAAAAATAATAACAAATGCCCTGTTTACCCTAAATAATAAAAAAGCCAATTCCAAAAAAAAAAAAAAAAAAAAAAAAAAAAAAAAAAAAAAAAAAAAAAAAAAAAAAAAAATATAAACAGCAATGCACTGTAATTCCACTAAATCATATAATAACAACGATGCCCTGTACTTCCACTACAATACAATAATGATAACAGCAATGCACTGTACTTCCACTAAATCATATAATAACAACGATGCCCTGTACTTCCACTACAATACAATAATGATAACAGCAATGCACTGTACTTCCACTAAATCATATAATAACAACGATGCCCTGTACTTCCACTACAATACAATAATGATAACAGCAATGCACTGTACTTCCACTAAATCATATAATAACAACGATGCCCTGTACTTCCACTACAATACAATAATGATAACAGCAATGCACTGTACTTCCACTAAATCATATAATAACAATGATGCCCTGTACTTCCACTACAATACAATAATGATAACAGCAATGCACTGTAATTCCACTAAATCATATAATAACAATGATGCCCTGTACTTCCACTACAATACAATAATGATAACAGCAATGCACTGTAATTCCACTAAATCATATAATAACAACGATGCCCTGTACTTCCACTACAATACAATAATGATAACAGCAATGCACTGTACTTCCACTAAATCATATAATAACAACGATGCCCTGTACTTCCACTACAATACAATAATGATAACAGCAATGCACTGTACTTCCACTAAATCATATAATAACAACGATGCCCTGTACTTCCACTACAATACAATAATGATAACAGCAATGCACTGTACTTCCACTAAATCATATAATAACAACGATGCCCTGTACTTCCACTACAATACAATAATGATAACAGCAATGCACTGTACTTCCACTAAATCATATAATAACAACGATGCCCTGTACTTCCACTACAATACAATAATGATAACAGCAATGCACTGTAATTCCACTAAATCATATAATAACAATGATGCCCTGTACTTCCACTACAATACAATAATGATAACAGCAATGCACTGTACTTCCACTAAATCATATAATAACAATGATGCCCTGTACTTCCACTACAATACAATAATGATAACAGCAATGCACTGTAATTCCACTAAATCATATAATAACAATGATGCCCTGTACTTCCACTACAATACAATAATGATAACAGCAATGCACTGTACTTCCACTAAATCATATAATAACAACGATGCCCTGTACTTCCACTACAATACAATAATGATAACAGCAATGCACTGTACTTCCACTAAATCATATAATAACAACGATGCCCTGTACTTCCACTACAATACAATAATGATAACAGCAATGCACTGTACTTCCACTAAATCATATAATAACAACGATGCCCTGTACTTCCACTACAATACAATAATGATAACAGCAATGCACTGTACTTCCACTAAATCATATAATAACAACGATGCCCTGTACTTCCACTACAATACAATAATGATAACAGCAATGCACTGTAATTCCACTAAATCATATAATAACAACGATGCCCTGTACTTCCACTACAATACAATAATGATAACAGCAATGCACTGTACTTCCACTAAATCATATAATAACAACGATGCCCTGTACTTCCACTACAATACAATAATGATAACAGCAATGCACTGTACTTCCACTAAATCATATAATAACAACGATGCCCTGTACTTCCACTACAATACAATAATGATAACAGCAATGCACTGTAATTCCACTAAATCATATAATAACAACGATGCCCTGTACTTCCACTACAATACAATAATGATAACAGCAATGCACTGTACTTCCACTAAATCATATAATAACAACGATGCCCTGTACTTCCACTACAATACAATAATGATAACAGCAATGCACTGTAATTCCACTAAATCATATAATAACAATGATGCCCTGTACTTCCACTACAATACAATAATGATAACAGCAATGCACTGTAATTCCACTAAATCATATAATAACAATGATGCCCTGTACTTCCACTACAATACAATAATGATAACAGCAATGCACTGTACTTCCACTAAATCATATAATAACAACGATGCCCTGTACTTCCACTACAATACAATAATGATAACAGCAATGCACTGTACTTCCACTAAATCATATAATAACAACGATGCCCTGTACTTCCACTACAATACAATAATGATAACAGCAATGCACTGTACTTCCACTAAATCATATAATAACAACGATGCCCTGTACTTCCACTACAATACAATAATGATAACAGCAATGCACTGTAATTCCACTAAATCATATAATAACAACGATGCCCTGTACTTCCACTACAATACAATAATGATAACAGCAATGCACTGTACTTCCACTAAATCATATAATAACAACGATGCCCTGTACTTCCACTACAATACAATAATGATAACAGCAATGCACTGTAATTCCACTAAATCATATAATAACAACGATGCCCTGTACTTCCACTACAATACAATAATGATAACAGCAATGCACTGTAATTCCACTAAATCATATAATAACAACGATGCCCTGTACTTCCACTACAATACAATAATGATAACAGCAATGCACTGTACTTCCACTAAATCATATAATAACAACGATGCCCTGTACTTCCACTACAATACAATAATGATAACAGCAATGCACTGTACTTCCACTAAATCATATAATAACAACGATGCCCTGTACTTCCACTACAATACAATAATGATAACAGCAATGCACTGTAATTCCACTAAATCATATAATAACAACGATGCCCTGTACTTCCACTACAATACAATAATGATAACAGCAATGCACTGTAATTCCACTAAATCATATAATAACAACGATGCCCTGTACTTCCACTACAATACAATAATGATAACAGCAATGCACTGTAATTCCACTAAATCATATAATAACAATGATGCCCTGTACTTCCACTACAATACAATAATGATAACAGCAATGCACTGTAATTCCACTAAATCATATAATAACAACGATGCCCTGTACTTCCACTACAATACAATAATGATAACAGCAATGCACTGTACTTCCACTAAATCATATAATAACAACGATGCCCTGTACTTCCACTACAATACAATAATGATAACAGCAATGCACTGTAATTCCACTAAATCATATAATAACAATGATGCCCTGTACTTCCACTACAATACAATAATGATAACAGCAATGCACTGTAATTCCACTAAATCATATAATAACAACGATGCCCTGTACTTCCACTACAATACAATAATGATAACAGCAATGCACTGTACTTCCACTAAATCATATAATAACAACGATGCCCTGTACTTCCACTACAATACAATAATGATAACAGCAATGCACTGTAATTCCACTAAATCATATAATAACAACGATGCCCTGTACTTCCACTACAATACAATAATGATAACAGCAATGCACTGTACTTCCACTAAATCATATAATAACAATGATGCCCTGTACTTCCACTACAATACAATAATGATAACAGCAATGCACTGTAATTCCACTAAATCATATAATAACAATGATGCCCTGTACTTCCACTACAATACAATAATGATAACAGCAATGCACTGTACTTCCACTAAATCATATAATAACAACGATGCCCTGTACTTCCACTACAATACAATAATGATAACAGCAATGCACTGTAATTCCACTAAATCATATAATAACAACGATGCCCTGTACTTCCACTACAATACAATAATGATAACAGCAATGCACTGTAATTCCACTAAATCATATAATAACAACGATGCCCTGTACTTCCACTACAATACAATAATGATAACAGCAATGCACTGTACTTCCACTAAATCATATAATAACAACGATGCCCTGTACTTCCACTACAATACAATAATGATAACAGCAATGCACTGTAATTCCACTAAATCATATAATAACAACGATGCCCTGTACTTCCACTACAATACAATAATGATAACAGCAATGCACTGTACTTCCACTAAATCATATAATAACAACGATGCCCTGTACTTCCACTACAATACAATAATGATAACAGCAATGCACTGTAATTCCACTAAATCATATAATAACAATGATGCCCTGTACTTCCACTACAATACAATAATGATAACAGCAATGCACTGTACTTCCACTAAATCATATAATAACAATGATGCCCTGTACTTCCACTACAATACAATAATGATAACAGCAATGCACTGTAATTCCACTAAATCATATAATAACAACGATGCCCTGTACTTCCACTACAATACAATAATGATAACAGCAATGCACTGTACTTCCACTAAATCATATAATAACAACGATGCCCTGTACTTCCACTACAATACAATAATGATAACAGCAATGCACTGTACTTCCACTAAATCATATAATAACAATGATGCCCTGTACTTCCACTACAATACAATAATGATAACAGCAATGCACTGTACTTCCACTAAATCATATAATAACAACGATGCCCTGTACTTCCACTACAATACAATAATGATAACAGCAATGCACTGTACTTCCACTAAATCATATAATAACAACGATGCCCTGTACTTCCACTACAATACAATAATGATAACAGCAATGCACTGTAATTCCACTAAATCATATAATAACAACGATGCCCTGTACTTCCACTACAATACAATAATGATAACAGCAATGCACTGTACTTCCACTAAATCATATAATAACAACGATGCCCTGTACTTCCACTACAATACAATAATGATAACAGCAATGCACTGTACTTCCACTAAATCATATAATAACAATGATGCCCTGTACTTCCACTACAATACAATAATGATAACAGCAATGCACTGTAATTCCACTAAATCATATAATAACAATGATGCCCTGTACTTCCACTACAATACAATAATGATAACAGCAATGCACTGTAATTCCACTAAATCATATAATAACAACGATGCCCTGTACTTCCACTACAATACAATAATGATAACAGCAATGCACTGTACTTCCACTAAATCATATAATAACAACGATGCCCTGTACTTCCACTACAATACAATAATGATAACAGCAATGCACTGTACTTCCACTAAATCATATAATAACAACGATGCCCTGTACTTCCACTACAATACAATAATGATAACAGCAATGCACTGTACTTCCACTAAATCATATAATAACAACGATGCCCTGTACTTCCACTACAATACAATAATGATTACTGCAATGCACTGTAATTCCACTATGACTCAAAAACCTGGAACTCTGTTTCATTAACTCCAACAGAGGCAGACAAAATGGAAAGAATTATCATGTAAATGATTAAGAATGACACAGGAAACCTCCAGACTCTCGGCCCAACCTAGTTTGGTTATATCAGGAGCACTGGACTTCTTTGAGATGGTTACAGAGCAATGGATGAGGGCAAAATAGCTCAAGCTTTCTGCCTTGACCTGGCCATGGCATTTGACATAATACCCACTCAGGCATTGTTGACAAACTTAAGATGTTAGGTATAAACCTTTAAGTCACCCAGTGGATAGTCATCTGGCTCAGGGACAGCACCAAGGAAGTAAGAATTGGGGAGTCCACCTCTACAAAGAGGCCAGTCACAATCAGAGTCCTGAAACTTTTCCTGGGGCCACTCCTTTTTGGCAATCACTTCTTCGAAGTCAGGGCCAATGTCAAGGGCCTCTAGATGACTAAATTTCCAGATGATTGCAAATTAGCAGCAATCATAGAACCCACCACCAACACCAATTCTCCAGGAAGGGTTGACACAGACAAATTTTTGCCAGAGCCATGGACTAAAACTAAATGCCAAGAAATGCATATTAGTATCCTTTAGGAAGTCATCATCCCTAATAATTTTCATATTGACAACAACCCCCCAAGAATCAGTCAGCCTAGTAGTCAAGTACTTGGGGACACACACAGACAGTAATCTAGCCTTTGACTAGCATGTGTCTACAGTACTGATGAGATCATTCTATGTTGTTCAACTTATAAACAGAGGTATGTTATCCTGGTCCAAGATGATGATTGTTCCACTGTATTCAACATTCAGACATGTCATGGACTACAGTGCTTCATTTGGTATGTACCTAACCAGGCACAGCCAACAAATTCAACACAGCAGAGGTTCCTCACTAAAAGAATACAGAATACAGAAAAGAATAATATGTCCTATGCAGACTGCCTCAAAGCCTATCCCTGAATTCTGTCTCCAACAGGCTATTGAGGGGAGGTCTATGCTTGGCATACAAAGCACTGTCAGATACCGCCCTGATGAAACTCATGCAGATCTGCAAAACAAACAGCACCCAAATTACCCATTCTCAAAGCTTAAATCTTGCCTGTGATATAAATAGGACCTGCGGGAGAGACAGGTTTATAGCCCAAAGACTACCCCATCTCTGGAACAGGCTCCATGTCTATGTGAAGCAGAGTTCCTGCTAATATAATCCAAGTGTAACTTGGGCAGTTGGATGAGGAACAGGAAATTCTTCCCTGGTTTAGAACGTATGTCTCTAATGGGTACAAGCAGGCTGTAAATGGCTCACCTCCCAGGCCCCTGCTTGTAAATGTTTCATCTGACGTCTCTGTTTACACTGATCAAGGGTACCAGAACTTGTCAGAGATTTGGGATGCATAGTTTGACTTAAAAAAGCCCTTGTGGTTGTTACCCTAGTAAATACCTATGAAACCATGAAACAATCTAAAATCATCCAGGTCTCATACCTGACTGGGCAAGATATGGCTTTGTTATCCACAACTTCCACAAGTACAATCCCTATTAGCACAATCAGATATGAGATTTAGCATCTATTTTAGGACCATTTCTAATGCATTATCCCTTCCACCCATTGTATTATAACTTCTACTGTATTTTAACATCTCTTCCTATCTGCTCTAGCTTAGTTGCCTATCCTCCTTTTTTCACAAATATTTTTTTCTAAAACATTTTTCTCTGATTTCCTGACAACTTACCCCACCAAAACCCTCTTAGAGCTTCGCTTAACTGTCTTTACTTTCACTCACTACTTAATATCTGCCATCTGCTGTCATTTAAAACACAAGCACTACCAGCTCTACCTTGGATGACTATGCTCGATTTTTTCAATATTACTTTACCCAAAATGATTTTCCTTTCCATACTCACAACTTACCCTTTCAAAAACCTTCCTTCAGCTCTGGTCAGCTGTATTTACTCTCTCACTGCTTAACATGTGACTTTCTCCTCTGTCATCTAATGTTCTCAGTGTTAAAGCTACATAAGCTTTTATAGAACCAGTCTCCTCATTAAACAGCTGTTGTCACCTTTTCTTGTTATCAAATAACTTCACCAGTTACTTTGTATTATTAGTTTCTTTTTAATCGAGTTCTTTCAAGGTCTTTTGTGTTTGTAATGTTGTAGAAGTCATTGCTATATCCGATTTTGCTGATCTTTCACTTGCATTATATAATACCTAATGTATATTCTTGCATTATTTCCTGTATAACATCTGTATCTTTTAGTTTTGGAATATTTTTACATTTTTTTCTCTGGAGTTTTTCTCCCTGGGGAGCACTGAAAAGAGGCTATTAGCGCATTTAAATTTTATTTATAAACAAAAGCTAATTAATAAATAGAGACAATGTCAATATTTACAGTTAGGAGCTGTTCTGTTTCATCTCTTGTTATGTGTTCCCCTTATTTACAAGATGTACAACTTTGTAGGGTTTACAAGTGAATGCTTTGTAACCCCATGTTCCTATGTAATCGCTGCCTAGCCAGCAAACCAGTATTAATCCAAGTAATAAAATGTGGTTCTCAGTGCTACAAATCTCAGCGTGCGTGCACACGTGCACACACACACACACACACACACACACACACACACACACACACACACACACACACACACACACACACACACACACACACACACACACACACACACACACACACACACACAAGCCCTGTCAGACTATTGGCCTGTTTCACATACTTTTCCAATTCTGAATGAATTAATGAATGTTAAATATCAGAGGCCAGAGTGTAGGTGTGCCTAGCACATGTCAGATATAGTAGAACAAATGCAAGAGGGCATAATCAGACCTCTTAACTGAACAGATTTTTGCAGAATGTCCAGATTTTGGCCTCATATTTTTGGGCCATTTTTCATAAAATTGTGGTTTTCTGGCAAATTAGTGACAAATCATTAAAGACTGAAGTTAGAAAATAAAGACTGACATTTGATTTTCAGACTTTATATCCTTCAGAAAATTAAAGCTAATGCAAAACCTGTTATTGTATCAACTTTCTAAATTTGTAAGAGTAATATTTAAAACTTATCCTTATTTTGGGCCCTTGTCCCACTTTTATTTATGGCTCTGTCCAGATTTCCTGCTCTAAGAGGTTGAGAGGTATGCATAAGACCACAACCAGTGTGATATCATTGAACTTGGAAAAAAATTACAAACTTCCTCCTAGGACACATGCGCGAGGGCATATAAACACAGCCAATGTGACATCATAGCATTTCTTGAAAACATTAGGAGAAAGTTCCTCCTAGCTCCTAGCCTAATCCTGTCCATGCATAGGTTCTATGGAAACTGTGAAGGTCAGCCCCAACACTGTTGAACTGAAAAGAGAGAGAGAGAGAACAAAACTGGACGCAGCTGGGAGAGGATGGAGTTGCACATCTGCCCCAGGGACTTGCAGAGTCATGTCAGTTAGCTTAGCTGGTTACTGCTGCCTTGTGATCACTTTCCAGTTTGCTTTTCCCGTTCTACAGTTTCCTTCTGCCTGCTAGATTATAAATCAGTTGCCATTTCCTACTCTGCTACCTTGTTTGCCATGTCCTTTCTCCCCTTTTTCTGCCCCCTGTTCCCCCTTCAACAGTTCTGCCACCGCAAGTCTACCAGCATACTACAAACTCAGAAGCAGCGGCAGTTACTTGTGCCTGGTGAAGACATGCAGCAAGTGAATACAGCAACGTTGTGGTACGTCTGAAAGAGCTACTTTACGAGAATGCAGTGACAGAAAAATGGTTTGGCACTACCACCTCCTTTTTTGTCAAAAAGCCCTTGAAGTGCATGTCCACTCACTTGATTTCCTGGTCTGTGATTACTGACTGCTGCTTCTCCTTTTACGATACGTCTTGTATGCAGCCTTGACCTTTCCTGACTGCTGCTTCTCCTTTTACTATACGTCTTGTATGCAGCCTTGACCTTTCCAGGCTGCTGATGTGCATTCCAAGGCATGTGCTTATGCACCAGAGATTCTAACACATTTATATATTTTCTTCGTATTACTGGTGGTTTGCAATGCCATCGGGGACATGTGCACACTTCTGCATGTGTCTTCTAATCATACCTGAAAATCATACCAGAAAAGTCCATTGCAAGATCATACTTACACTCATCTCATTTTTATTTATTATTATTTATTTTATTTGCAGTTGGTTTACCAGGATAATCCATTGGGCCAATAAGAACCAGTTTTCAATGGAGTCCTGGGGAGAAAAGCTCCAATTACAAAAAATTACAGCAGTTTACAATTTCTATCATCTGTAGGTTAAAGACAAAGCTTAAAAAACAGTTGTAACAAAAAGATTACAGCAGTGTACAACGTCGTTCATTTGTGGGTTCAAGACAAACAAACATTAAGCAAAAAAAGCATTGCTGTAGTAGATATATAGTTTTGTGAGTGGAGTAGGAGGATTAGAGAAGAATAACATGTCATTGCAGTTGGCTTAGTATTTGGAGTCTGGTTATATATGATACAGTTGCCTGAAGGGAGTGGAGAATAGGTTATGAGGGGTGGGAGCAGGAGCATTCCCATGAGGATGTTAGATGTGAGTGCAATGATTTTTTAAAAGCAGGGAGGTTGGTGGTGATGTGGATGGAGGGAGGAAGGGAGGTGTGCCAGGGCAAAGGACAGGAGGTTTTGTCCTGGAAAGTGAAGGGGTTTGTACAGCTCTATTAGGTTTTGGTTATTAGATCTTAGAAGTCTTTGTGGCAGGTGCATTTTAAAGATAGAGCTGAGGGAGGGACAGATGGAGGGAAGAAAAATGAGTTTGTGAGCAAAAGTGAGCTGTGTATAGGAGAGATAGTTGGGAAGCTCTAGCCAGTTAAGTTTGTGGAGAAATGCACAGTGATGGGTAGATGATTTGTGGCTAGTGGCAAATTTGGCAATGTTATTATAACAAGAGGACAGTTTTGTTTTGAGAGATGATTGTAGGTTTGTTAGGAGAGGGGCACCGTAAAGGAGGGAAGGGATGAGGAATGTAGTAGCAAGAGTGAACTTAGTAGATGTAGTGAGGAATCAATTGTGTCTGTAGAGCATGCCAAGTTTTTGGTGTTTTTTTTTTTATGTTTAGGTGTAGGTGACTATTGAATTTAAGTTGGTCATCAATCTGGACTCCTAGTAGTTTGGTTTCAAATACCAGTTCAAGACGTGTGTTATTCTGGCTAGTGATGGAGAATAGTTTTCTATTAATGGTGTTGGTTTTTGAGGGGGTTGAAAAAATTATATTGAGCTCTTTCTCTTACTGCTTGCTGCTTCTTGCACTTGCTGTGGGATTTGAAGTCTTCTTAAGACACTCAGTCTTGCTGGCTGGAATCAAAGTCTGGTTATAATTGCATTCACAGTCTGTTGCATACAGAAACTTGCAGAATATACACTGATACAGCATCTGACTTTAAGAGCAGTAACCAATAACTTTTATAATAAACCAAACCGGACAAATGTTGCAGCTTAAAAGTACTGTTCCAGCTTTACTTCTCATATAGTACAGATGATGTGAGAGATATAACATTTACCTCAGAACACCAAATGTGTCCCTACCATATCCCTAACAACTAGATTTAATACAGACTTTTTATACATATTTTAGTTAAACTCACACCCTCTAGGTTTTGGAAAGATACTGCCTTGATGGCGCAAATGCTAACACATCTGTTCTTGTGCAAATGATGATAAGTAAACTGTCTTCAAGAAAATGCCTTGTAAACTGTCTTCAAGAAAATGCCTTGTGGATTCTGTAAATGCTGATAAGTAAACTGTCTTCAAGGAAACGCCTTGTGGATTAGAAAAAGCACATTTTTAAACTTTCTTAGAAAAGCATGTCCTGTTGTCCAGTGAAAGCAGATTACATTCTTGTCACGTCTGTAAGAAGTTCAGCTTTCTTGATGTGTGTGTAATACACTCATAAGCAAGTTCCTTATTTTTTTAAGCCACAGTCATTTAGTATGGTTGCTGATCACATATTACTAAACTCTGTTTCTGCATTTAAGCAAGCTTTTTCTTTCAGCATATTTAGAACATAATTAATTTCAGCCTCATATTCATAATATCTAACAGGGGTAAATACCATAAGTTTGTTTTTTGATGCATTGAGTGCTAGATGATTGTCCTTCATCCACTGTTCTGTGGTAGAGAAGGCGTCTTGAGTCAGTTTTAAGAGAGTGGGGATGGATGAGGCTGCACAGATAATTGTAGAATCATCTGCATATTGAATAAGTTTAGCATGAGGGATTGAGCGGAAGAAATAATTTATGAATATATTAAAGAGGAGAAGACCCAAAATGGAACCCTGCGGGACACCAGTGGGGGTGTTAAGGAAAGAGGAGATGGCTTTTTTCCACTTGACAGCTTGTTGCCTGTTGGAGAGGTAGCTGGTGAACCAATTGAGAGAGGAAGGGGATAGGTTTAGGTTAGATAGTTTAGTCAGGAGAAGGTTGTGAGAGATAGTATCAAAGGCCTTAGAGAGGTCAACAAAGAGGGTAGATACAGTAGAGCCAGAACCCCTGGCTTTATTTACAGTTTCCAGGAAGGAAAGGAGGGCAAGTCATGGTGCTGGGATTGGGTCTGAATCCGTGTTGTGTAGAAGTTAGTAAGTTATTATCTGGGAGATAGGGAAGGAGTTGAAGATGGATACATTTCTCTAGGAGTTTTGATATAGGAGAGAGGATGGCGATGGTCCGGACGTTAGTGATATTGTTATTATTGCCTCCTTTGTGCAGGGGAATGATGAAAGCCCTTTTCCAGAGTGTAGGTACAAGACCTTCTTGGATAGAGCGATTGATTAGGATGCTGATGGGGACGGTAATGGCTTCGGCAGCTATGCTGAGGAAGGATGATGGAATATTATCGGAGGCACTGGTACATGGTTTTACCTTTTGCAGGAGTTTTCTAATGGTAGAAGTAGGAATAGGTTTTAGGGAGAAAGGTGGGAGTTGAGAGACTGGAGATGAAGGAGGTGACAAGAGGGGGGATGCAGAAGTAGGGGGTGAGATGTTATTAGAGAAAGATGAGGTTAGTTTGGAAATAGAGTCTATGAAGAAGGAGTTGAATTGAGTAGCCAGATCTATATCTAGTGCATTTGGGTCTGGGCATGGGTTTTCTGTTGAGCCAGGTTTTAGGAGAGTAGTGATCCCTTTCCAGAATTTTTGAGGATTGGTTTTGTGGTTATTTTGGAGTAAGGAGAAGTAATTCTGTCTATCTGCTGTGATAAGCTTTTTAACTGTATTATGAAGTGATTTGAATTCATTAAGGATGATGGGAGTTTTGTTTCTTTGGTACTGTGCCCAGGTTTTGTCTCTGCATCGCATGGCAGTTAGCGTGTTTTTTGTTAGCCAGGGGGCGGTGTTGTATTTATTCTTTTGGTTTTTAATGGGGCAAAACTATCCAGCAGTTTTAGGAAAGTTGTATTGAAGTGTGCAACAGCATTATCCAGGGGTAGGGTTTTTAGGGGGTTCCAATTTATTGATTTTAGGGAGTCTGGGAAGGTTATTGGGTTGAAGTTTTTAAGGTAGCGAGTGCTGATGTAATTATGAGTTACTTGTAATGGAGATGGAAGACGTCTGGTGAAAATGGGAAGGTGGTCACTGAGGGAGTCAGGAAGAGTTCCACTATCAGGATAGTAATAGGGGTGAGAGACTAAGATCCAGTCTAGGGTACTGCCACTGGAGAAGTCTTTAGAGGGCCTAGTAGGGAGGTTGAAGAGCTGAGAGTACTTATATAGATTGATGTTTAGGGGATGTGTAGGGGAATGAATGGAAGACCAATTGATATTTGTGTCTTCCATGATAATAGTTTCAATACTGATATTGGTAGAAAGCCAGGATAGGATATCCTCAGTACTGAGATATTGTCTCCAGGGGGAATGTAAAGGGAGGCTATGCATATGTGTTTGTGTTTATTTAATTGAAATAGTGCTAATACTAATTCTGCATTGTAGAAGTGAGGGATGTGTTTGTTATAGGGAGTAATGGATAGGGTGGATGAGTAGAGTAGAGCTACCCCACCACCCTTTTTGTTGGCCCTGTCCTTTCTGATGATAGAGTAGTTTGTGGTACTGTTTCAGCATCTTTTATGTGAGGTTTGAACCAGGTTTTGGAAATAGCTAAGATGTCAGGTTTGTTGTGGAGAAGCCAGGCATGGAGCTTGGGGATTTTGTTAGCTATGCTTTGGGCATTTAGAGATGCTAATAGGATGGATTTAGATGTAGGGGAAGTGATGTTAGGGCCTGAGTTAGGGTGTATATCTCCAGATAGAAGTATGCTTGTTAGGTGTTGAATTATGGTGATGAGGTATTTGGATTGCTTTGTTTGTATGCTGTATAATGTCTGATTTGTGTGGATATTGGAGGTTAGCAAGGGGCTGGAAAGTTTACAAGTATTGATTAGTTTTATAGTGAAAAAATAGATGGTTGTTAATGGGATACAGTCCAGGGGAGATTGAGACAAATGAGTGTAAGTGAGTTGAAGGGAGTGAGCTGGTTGTGTGAAGTAATGGTGTGTGATTAGTGGAGTTGGGCTGGGTAAGGTAGTGGAGATAGGTAAGGTTCAGAAGTAGTAGTAGTTGGATTGAGTATGATAATTTTTGTGAGCATGTTGAGGCTTTGATAGAGTACAATATGTAGTGTAGGGAAAGGGGTTAGAGATAGATTTTGTGTTGTTTAATATAAAGGGAAGTATGAGGAGATAGATTTTGTGTTGTTTAATATGAAGGGAATTATGAGGAGATGGGTTATAGGGGGAGGGGGTATGAAGAAGATGGCGGAGAAAGGAGTGGAGTTGAATAGGTAGAGAGTAAGTAGGAGAGGGGTGTGGTATGTAGGGGAGGGGTTAGGAAGAGTATGGTGGTGAAAGGCGAGGGGTGTAATAGGTAGAGAGGAAGTAGGAGCGGTTAGGTGAGTATAAGTGTAGATGCACTGGGGGTGGGTGAGATTTGGAGGTAGGGTAGGGGGTGGAGTGAGCCCGCAGGGCGAACGGAACGGGATACACCCATGGAAGGTAGGCAGCAGGACAGTGTGAAAAACAATCAGTCTAGAGAAGGTAAGTAGAGAGGAAGGTAAGCAGGGTAGTTAATGGGATTCTTGGGGTGCAGTACAGAGGGAAAGGAGAAGGCAGATTCCAGAGGTGGAGATGGGTAGAACTGTTGTTTAGCAGTTAAGAGAGAGACGACTATTTATATGTTTTATTGTAGTGCATGGGAAGGAGTGAGGGAAAAGGGGCTATAAATGGGTAGACATTGCACCTAGTGGACAGAACCCAAATTTGTAAGGAGAGGAACCACTAAAGCAGATCGATAGGTGTAGGAAGGAAGGCAGCTCTGAAATAGGGAAACAGGAACCAGGGATAAGGCAGGTATGAGGGGAGTTCACAGTAAGAAGGGTATGGCTGCAGGTGATTCTGGCTGGGATCCTTTACTAGCACCAGGCAAGTGATATAACAATTTCTCAAGTAAAATGCAGTAGGGATAGTAGCTTTTTATATACTTTCTTTAATCCTTTTACTCTCCCTTGTGGGAGAAAGATAGAACTGCCCCTGTAGGGAGTCAGGCAAACAGAGTTAGACTTGCTATCCTGGGAATGGTCTTGGATATTCAGGAGGGCTGGGCCAGTAGACAAAGCGAGCTTAGGAGAAAAAAGCTGAAGAGTGGAAGTATGGGATAGCAGGCCAGGAACATGCAGCAGCCATGAGAGGAATCAGGGATTTAAAGATCTCATGTACATCTTCTCTGCTTACTAATCTTAACAAAAGAGAAGAAATTAATTAAGAAACATGCGATAACAAAGCACTTAAATTCACTGAAAACTCCCCATATAAAGACCATCATGGCACTCCCTTAAGAGAGCTAAAATGACTAGAAATACGTATCCCATTCCCAATTAGTCATGGCATGCAAATTCATCAACATCATGAAAATGCTCTGCCCTGCACCCCAAAACCTACCGTAATTCAACTCCTGCACCAGAGACCTGCACACCAGCAACAAATCCTTCCTACTTACCACTACATCCACCAACAAGGTAGGGGAGTCCTTATACTCCCAACTACATCTCAGAATTATGGAATTATATCCTCTCACTCTCAAAGTCAAGTTAATAAGTTTTACAAACAGCTTAAAGCGTATCTAACAATACAACCACGTCACTAATTTCTGTCTCGTCTCCATTCTACGCACACTAGGAATCCACCTGTGATCCAGAGAGTGACAAAAGTAAAAGGATTAGTACAGATAAAATCACTTTAGCTAGCAGATCTAGGAGACTCTCTCTCTCTCATATCCCTTGTAGGAGAAATAAAGACACCTTGTGGAAGTTTCCAGTAGTTTATTCAGTTAAGCAAGTAGATGATCTAATGAACAAGAACACTTGTCCAGGTAATATATAAAGATACTGGTTCTGTGCAACTTTTCTCCCCAAGCTTCAGCAAGAAATGGACTTTCCCATGCAGTTAGACTTTCCAAGTCAAAAAACAAACAAAAATAAATAAATAAATAAATAAAAATAAATAAATAAATTTAATACCTCTCAGCTGTCCAGGATTTCAAAGAACACCCCTGATTTTGACTCATAGTTTTATCCTGTTGCTCATAACCTCATAAAAATTTTGATTTTTCGGTAAACCAATAAAGACAGACCGACAGAGTCTCCTACTTTGTCTTCATCATCAGCCCCCTTTCCCATTTTTTTTTATATATACATGGGGTCGGGGTATCATGTTAATTGTCTCTAACTCTCTCGATTCAGTGCCAGACCTGCTTTCTTCAACACTCATGCCTGACTGTCGCAGATCTTCTTTCACACAATCCACCCACCTCTTTGCTGGACATACTTGCTTCCTCTTACCTTCTTCCTGTCTGTCCCAAATCTTCCTCACCAGATTGTCTTCTGCTTTTCTGCACACATGCCTAAAACCACCATAATCTGTTCTCTTTGACCTTTTCTGCAACTGGTACTACTTTGGCTTCTGCTCGTATGTCCTCATTTCTTCATCTGTCCTACAGTGTGCATCCTACCACTTTTCTCAGGCACTTCATTACCATTACCTCTAGCTTCTTCAACTGTTCTGCCTTTACTGCCCAGGTTTCTGTACCATACAGTAGTGCTGGTTGCACCATTGCCTTGTACACCTTACTTTTCAGTTTCTTTGGCATTCGTCTGTCATAGAATACACCTGACACTCTATGCCAGTTGGCTGCAGCCCTTCTGATTCAAGCTTTGACCTCTTCATTCAAACTTCTCTTCTCCTCAACCACCCCTCCACAGATACTTGAAGCTGTTTACCTGTTCCACTATCTTCCCTTATATCTCTATTCTTAGCTTCTTCTTGATTTCCCCAATTTGCTTTCATTACCACTGCCTTACCTGTGCTTAGTTTCATCGCATGTGCCTTCAGTTTTGCATTCCATTCTCCTATCTTTTGCTGAAGTTCTAGCTCAGAGTCTGCCTGTAATGCCACATCTGCATACAGCAACTTTGTTGATCTGTCCCCTCCAACCTGTCTGCTAAAGTAGTCCATCACCAGTAGGAACAGCAGTGGGCTCAGAGCTGAACCATGGTGTACACCCACCCCCATTGGGAACCCCTCTGTGAGGCCGAACACTGTTCGCACTGGAGTCCTTGTGTCCTTGTACATTGCCTGCACTAATTCTACCAATGTTTCTGGGACTTCAAAATACCACAGTATTGCCCATATCAGCTTTCTTGGGACCTTGTCATATCCTTTATCTAAGTCTAGGAATGCCCAGTTGGACTCTCTCCTCATCTCTAGCTTCTTCTCAAGTATCTGTCTCAATGCAAACATCGGGTCAGTTGTGCTGCATCCTGATCTGAATCCAAACTGCTCATCTCCCATCTTACATTCTACTACTCTGTGCATCCGTTTATCAATCACCCTCTCCAGAACTTTCATGCAATGTGATAGGAGTTTGATGCCTCTGTACTGCCCACAGTTGTGGATGTCCCCACTGTTAATCTACACTGGCATGAGTATGCTTGTTTTTCAGTCATTTGGGATATGCCTCTCTCTCTCCACACTGCTATTAGTACCCTCAGAATCCATTTCTCCCCTATCTCACCCAGCATTTTTATCATAGCTGCTGTGACCTCATCTGACTCTGCTGCTTTCCCTGACTTCATTTTTCTTAGTGCTGTTCTTACTTCTTCTAGGGTGGGCTCCTCTTCTTCTCTCATTGTAGGCTGTTTCTGGGACAGTACAGCTTCTATGGGGTTTCTTCATTCAGAAGCTGCTGGAAATACTCCTTCCACCTTCCTTTGATGTCCTCTGGGCTGGTGAGCAGGTTGTTGCTGGCATCCCTTATGAAGAGTGTCTGACTATCTTCTTTATCTTTCTGTCTTTGTCTTGCAGCCTGATATAGTTTCTTTGTGCCCCTTACTGAGTCACTTTCCAGAAGCTGATAGAGTGCCTCTGATGCCCTAGTCTTTGCTATTGCAACTTCTTTCTTGGCTTCTTTGTTAGCCAACCAGTAGTCCTTCCTAGCCTGGTCAGTCTTTTCTGTCTCCCTCTTCTTCCTGCACTCCTTTCTTTTGATGACTTCCTGGACTTCTGCATTCCACCACCAGCTTTCCTTATGTACCTTATTTCCATACCTGGCTCGGTCACGTATCTTTTCTGTAGTCCTAACACATGCTGTTTTTAGGTGCTGCCACTCCTCTTCAACTCCACCTATTTCCTCCTCTTCTTGGGGTGCTAGAACCCTGAGTAATTCCTTGAACTGTTATACTTTCTCTCCAGTCAACTTCCAGGTCTTCAGCCTGGTCTCTGACCTTAGAGTCTTTTCTGACCCCCTGCTTGCAGCTGATTGTAGCAACTAGTGGTTTATGTTGTGGGCCGACTGTTTCACTGGGGATGACTTTAAAATCATGGATTCTGCCCCAGTGCCTTTTCTTTACTAGGAGGAAGTCTACCCGAGTTGCATGTTGACTACTCTTGTATGTGATCTTGTGACTCTTTCTGAACCATGTGTTGGCTACTTTTTGCCAGACAGAAGTCTAGAATGGCTTCTCCTTCTTTATTCCTGTTGCCCCACCCAGGTGGGCCCAGGCAGTCCTCATATCCTGTTCTGTCCCAATATGTGCATTCACGTCACCCATTATCAACACCAATTCATGTTGTCCTGCTTTATCTAGTAGGTCCTGCAGCTGCTGTCTGAATGCACTCTTTTCCTCACTATCACAACCCTGCTGTGGGGCATAGGCTGAGATTATGTATACTGCCCCATCATTACACTGGAGTCTGATTGCCATGAGTCTGTCACTAGTTCAGATGATATCCCTCACTGCCTTCTGAAGCCTCACTCTCACCACAATTCCTACACCTTTTCTAGCCTGTCCCCGTCCTGAGTAGTACAGTCTTGATCCCAAGCCAAGTGGCTTTGCTGCACTGCCCTTCCATCTCATCTCTTGGATACATAGGATGTCCACCCTCCTCATCACATCATCCACATCCAAGCTGCATCCTGTCAGTAAACCTACATTAAGCATAGCAATTCTCAGTTTGTGTTTGGCAGGTTGGTTGGTTTTACATCCAGCTTTCACTCAACAGAGCTATCCCAGGTAACCAAGGCTATGCAACTAGACACCGGCCAGCCAGTTGCTGCTAGGCTTTATGGTGGGCACACACTGGCCAGCAGGGACACATATGCCCCTCCCACAGTTAGCATGGGTCCCCGGCATAGGTCGGAGTAGGCTGGGTTCTCAACCCACTTGTCACCAGTAACTATCCATGCCCATTTTGGTGACATTAGTCAACATGACTGAATCACCTAGAGCCATGTTTTACACTGTTGAGTGGCTAGCCCTGCCATGGAGTGCAGTCTGTGATCTGTGTTCTCCTATATTGAGTATACTGTGCACCACTATAGATGCCCATAGCAGTTGGTCTATCCAACTTTCCCCCCTATAGTGCACCACGTAGTGTGTGTGCTGCTGCCCACAGCTCCATTCATTGGTGAGTTTGAGATGGAAAGACTCAGCTAGTTTTTTGGACATGGGAGAAACCCCACAGAGACACAGGGAAAACATGCAAACTCCAAACAGGCATTGGTCGGTGGTCAGGATCGAACCTTGTACCCTGTGCATGGGTGGCAAAGACCTTAGCCATTATGCCAACTGGTATCTCAAAGTCTCATACTTTGTATTGTTCACAAAATGCATGTTGATGCAAAACATGTTGTACTATTGACACTTTTATATGATATTTTAATTCACTTAAAGTTTCCCTGATTTTAGGCCTTTGGGTTCCCATTATTTTTAGCTTTGACTAAAGTTCTTGAGCAAGTGAGTTGAGATGTATGTTCCTAGTACATGCCACCTTCTCTACTGGATGAGGAGCACCAGTAAGAGGGTAAATCATTCTGCCTCTGCCTGACAGTATCCTGTTAACAGAAGCTTACAGCCCCCTACACTGACAAGAATCTCACCCTGCCATCCCCCAAGACTTTCCTGAGGATATACTCAAACTAGGGTCACTAGAAATGTTGACAGACACCCTACCTCTGCACCATCTGGCCAGCCTTTGACTTCCTGTTATAGTTCACATAAGCAGTGGCTTCTCCAAACTAAATGGCTGCTGTTGACAGAGCACCAGCTGTGCAATCCACTAAAGCAGACCACCAGCTGTGCAATCCACTAAAGCAGACCACCAGCTGTGCAATCCACTAAAGCAGACCACCAGCTGTGCAATCCACTAAAGCAGACCACCAGCTGTGCAATCCACTAAAGCAGACCACCAGCTGTGCAATCTGCTAAAGCTACAGAACATTTTTGAGAATGTGCAATCTATCCTTTGACCCAGCATTACAAATGCCCAAGTCCAGATATGAACCCTGGTCCTCAATTAGTGGTGAAGAACTAATCTTAATAGACTGAATTTCCTTATTCTCATCCTTATTTAGCTTTTGTGTCTTAATTGTGAAAGCATTATAGAGGTCACTTGTCTAAATATTTTAATTATGATTTGATTTTGAATGCCTTGAGTTATACTTTCCTCTGCTGTGGGAATTTTTTTATATTTTAATTGCGTTATGCTATGCTCTGGTGTGTTTCCCTTTCCCCATCATAGTACTCCTTCAGCAAATCCACAGTAATACTTGCCAGCAGTTATTTCTTCTCTGCAAACAAAAGTTCTTATAATGTGAGTAACTTAAAACGTTGCATCTATTCTTTCTTCTGTGCCCCACACTGTTGTAAGGTATCCACCTATCCATCTTGAAAGAGAGCAATAGTGGGTACATCTGGTAATGTCTTTCGGCTTTTCCTGGTTAGGGGTCGCCACACCAGAACTTCGGTCCGCTAATGATTGGCAGTGGATTTTTACGGTGCCAAGTTGCCAGCCCGACGCCCAACCTTCAAAGAAAGCACACCCATTCACACACACCTACCTGCATGTCTTTAACATCATTTCCTCACTTATTTCCTTGTTTCACTTGAAAGAAAGTTACTGCTCACTAAAGCAATTATATAAGTCAGCACTAAAAATTAAAAGCACTACACACTCACTCCCCACTGGCCCTTGTTTTCAATTATAAAGGAATTCCCAATACTATTCTAGCATGTCCAAAGGTCAGTTGTGAATCTCCTCTCCGGTCCAGCTGGTGAATCTGGGAATCTTGAGGCAATGTTACAACTGCCTCATGTACACCGACAACCCTCTCCTCCTCCCAACAAATTCCAACACATGTGAGAGATGCAACCATATATCCAAACTGGAGGCTAAGCTCTCTCAACTCAGTACTGGCGTAACCAGTCAGGAGGAGAAGGAAACCACACTCACTACAATTCCCGTCTCACACAGACCTACCACGACAGCAAACCAAACACATAATCACACAAAAACATACTCGGAGGCTCTAAATAAAGATCTGCCTAAGCAGCAGAGATGTCCAAAGCAGACACCCAAGCAACCGCTACCCCAAAACAAAACACGTGCAACACATATCTCACAAAGCCAGTGTGCCGAACAGTCACAGCCCTTAAGACTAAACAACACACCTGATACACTTGTAATAGGTGACTCTATCGTCAGGCACAGTGACATCCCACTCACCAGGTGGAACAAGGAGAGGGTCACAGTGAGCAGCCTGTCGGGCGCTAGGATCCGCCACATAACACAAGCACTCAGGTCACTCCAAGGCAAGTACAAATATGACTCAGTCATTGTCCATGCTGGTGTGAATGACCTGAGACGTACCTCCCTGGACTACATGAAAAGAGACATAGAGGAGCTCTCTGAGCATGTAACCCAGGCCGGTATGACCCTGACCTTGAGTAGCATCTTACCCTCACCAAGAATGATGCCACAATATGAAGACAAGATGATCAATTTCAACAATTGGCTTAAGTACTGGTGTCATTCAAAGGGGATCCAATGCCTGTCAGCTTGGGATGATATGCTCGACAAGCCACGATGCTTCGCTAGGGACGGATTGCACCTGTCACCCCTGGGCTTTCGGATATTGGCAAAGGCTCTTGCTACCCCATAGTGCCTTTTTAGGCAAGGCTCAAAAGACAAACCCACCTCCATAGGTATCACAAGGGATAAGAAACTAAGAGTAATGCTACTCAATGCCAGAAGTCTAAACCTCAAGATGCACGCACTCGAAACTCTCCTTAGCATGGAGAACATCGATATCTGTGCAGTAACAGAAACCTGGTTCAGGGCTCCTGAGAGCACCCCAGCACTACCAGGTTATACCTCATACCATGCTTTCAGCCCCAAAACTTGGACCGAACCACAAAAGGAGGGGGAGTATCGATATTCATCAAAGATACCCACACCTCCAGGTTGGTGGCAAAGCACGAAGCATCAGAGACTATCCATGTGCAACTAACAGTGGGTAAAACTGCCTTCCAGTTTATAGCCTGCTACAGACCCCCCTCCCAAACCCAGGAACCCCACTCGGCCTTCCTGAGAACACTGGAAAATATGAAGGTCTCTCCAAACACCATTATATTGGGCGACTTCAACTACCCAAACATAGAATGGGAACATTACTCTAGCTCCAACACTCTAGCCCAAAGGTTCCTAGACTTCATAAATTCAAATGCTATGGAACAACTTGTTACCACTCCCACAAGAGGGGAAAACATACTGGACCTGATCATCACCAACATGGGGACTCTATGCTCCAGACCCGAAGTGTATCCCTCACTGGTAAGATCAGACCATAAACTAATCTCACTGGATATTCACATCCCGACCCCACCCTCTGCCCAGAAAACCACAGTGAAAAACTTCTCTAAAGCAAATTTCACACTTCTCAAAACCGAGGTGGAATCCTTCAAAGCCCCCAGGCCTGTGGAAAATACGGCCCAGACCACAGAATCCTTTATAAACACATTCTATGAACACCTTCAGGAATGCATGGATCATGCGATCCCAAATAAAACCAAGACCCAACCCTCCAAAGGCAGACGTCCTGTCTGGTGGACCCCAGCCATAAACAAACTATACAATAGAAGGAGGAAGCTACTAAATGATAGAGCAAAATCCCAAAAAGGGAAGGCATCACTGATCAGTATTAGCAAAAAACTACGGGCACTCATAAAATTGTCTAAGGCCAGCTTCGAGAGAAAAATTGCACAGGACACTAAGGATAATCACAAGACTTTCTTTAGTTATGTTAGGAACCAGGGTGGTAATTCCCAAATATGCTCAGAATTAGTCCAAAATGACAAAAAATACACCGAACCCACAGACATTGCCAACATCCTAGCTGACAGGTTCAGCGCAAACTCCCCCCCCCCACACCAAAAGGGCAAATATCTATCCCGGCAGAGTGCTGCCCCCCTGACATCTCAGATGCTCAGGTAAGAGCTGCCCTCTCCAAAGCAAAAAACACAGCATCAATGGGACCAGACTGTGTCCCGGGCTGCGTCCTACATGAACTCCAAGAAGAGCTAAACCCAAACATAAAACTACTGTTCAATCTCAGCCTTACCACAGGATATGTGCCCAAAGAGTGGCGTACAGCAACAGTCGTCCCTCTCCATAAAGGTAGTGCCTCAATGGATCCGGGAAACTATCGCCCCATAAGCCTGACTAGCTTGGTCTGCAAAGCTATGGAAAGGAGCATCATGGACCTCATAAATAAAGATATTGTGGACCTACAGACACTGGATCCTACCCAGTTCGGCTTTGTTAAGGGCAGATCCTGCCTCTTAAACCTGGTTGATTTCTTTGAATCAGTCACCAAGGCCATTGACGAGGGGAAGGTGGTCCACACAGCCTACCTGGACCTCGCAAAAGCCTTCGATACAATACCCCACTCGGGCATTATAGATAAACTCACCAGCTTAAATATAAACTCGTATGTCACTAGATGGATTGCAAACTGGCTCAAGGACAGAACCCACATGGTTAGAATTGCTGGAGCCATGTCAGACTCCAAACCAGTTACAAGTGGTGTCCCACAAGGCTCAGTCCTGGGACCTCTCTTGTTCGGTATATATTTCTCGGAGGTACAGGCCAACACGGAAGGACTGTGGCTGACCAAGTTCACAGATGACTGCAAACTGGGCGCCATAATCAACTCTCCAGCCGACACAAGCATCCTCCAAAAGGGCCTCATAGAAACAGACAACTGGTGCCAGAGCCATGGCCTCAAGCTAAATGCCAAAAAGTGTATAGTCATCCCCTTTGGCAAAAACAAAGTGCCCACAAATTACCACATAGGTGGTAATCCATTAAGTACAGAAGAAGTAATTAGGGACCTGGGGACCCAAGTTGATAGCAATCTCTCATTTGACAACCACGTGGCCAAAGTGGTTAGAAAAACATTTTATATAGCCCACCTAATCATGAAGGGATTCACATCTAGATCAGGGGAGGTCATCGTCCCTCATCAGGCCCATAATTGAGTACAATGCCCCTTTTGGGATGTACCTTACCAGACACCTGCAGCAACTGGAAAGACCCCAAAAGTACCTCACCAAGAGGATCAAAGGGCTCGAACAGATGCCATATGCTGCCCGGTTAAAGAAACTCCAGCTCTACTCAGTGGCATACCGCCTGCTCAGAGGCGATCTGTGCCTGACGTATAAAGCCATGTCCAACCCGGAATTAATGGACATGCTGCACATCAGAAAATCCAAATCCCATCGAGCTACGCGCTCAAGAGACTTGAACCTCAGCACTGAAATAAATAGGACATGCTGGAGGGACAGATTCATAACCCAGAGGCTCCCTTCACTCTGGAATAAAATCCCAGTCCAGGTTAGGCAGAGTCCCTCATTGACTCTCTTCAAGAGGAATCTTGATGAGTGGATGGGAGATCGTAGGTTTACCCCGGGTATCACTTCTGTGTCACTGTTAGACAGAGGCACAGTATACTAACCTCGAAAAAGGGCATAGCAAAATAAATATAAAATGGGTGGCGAAAGCCAAACACATTCTGGCTAGGCTTATAAATGCCCTAGGGCAGATAGCCTAGTATGAACCTATGAACCTATCACTCGACCACGGGGAGGACATGCAGACTCCACACAGAAGGTGCTCCAGCTGAGAATCGAATAGGAAAATCTCTTGCTGTGAGGCGACAACACTGACCGCTGCACCATCGAGGCCATTAATAGTGGGTATATCAATAGTGCTATATTTTTCAGACAAGTATCCTAACAACTGCACAGTCAAAGTTCAGTACTGTTGCACTCGTATCAATTTCTGTTCAATGAATGTTCTTGCATGCATTTTACATTTGGAAACCTACAGTAGGGGGAGGTGGGAACAGGACTTTTCAAAATGACTCACAAGGGATTTGTGACGTGTTCACAAGCCAGTGTTGCAACCTACAAACTAAAGCACCAAATTCCATCTTTGTACTGACTACTCAACCAAAACTATGTAATATCACATAATTTCTTCATGCCTTACACATGGGCAGCAAACACACACACACAAACATATTCAGAGAATTTTTAAGGCCAAATGTAACAAGTCTCTTTTAATTGTCACATCCCATCTGTCTGCTCACTGCAGGTTTATTAAACCCTATTGATGTACAGCTTTGTCATTTTTTTGCTTATGGAACCCATTTCTCTGCAAACTGAATTGTCTTCAAGGTGACTGACTGAATAAATCGAGTTATGATGCAATAAGAGAGTGAGACAAGATTGCCCCCGGCACTACCTAATTCATTCCCTTAGCCCAAATTATATTTAGTAAGCTAACACAATTTCTTACTGTGCAAATCCAAATACACAGTATGTATTTATTAGAAGAGCAGAACATTAATTCAGTACAATATGACCTGACCATCATAACCATTTTCACTTTGTGTACAACACGTCTGACTAATGGCCCATTTCCCCTTGTTGCCCATAGCAAGGCACTGTACTGGAAGTAAAATTGGTCCAGTGGGAGTCTTGCAGCTGCCAAATGATATACAAGTGCAATTTCTGCTTTATTTTACTGAGGCAGACAAGAAAGGCAATAATGTTCCCCTTTTAAAGGGGCAGAAATTCAAGAAAAAAATATAAATTTCTGCACAAATATGCAATGCTTGTTCACCTCTGCAGGCAAAATATAGGCACAGCCCTTTGTCTTTACAACAGTGCCTGAAAGAGTGCCAGTTTCTTTTAACAGTATCAGGGTTGGCTGTTTGTTAAATTAAACTGGTCTTACTACATAGATAACTGTTAAAGCACCCATCTTAAGTTAATTTGTTTTTCTGCCAAGGCTACAGGCTGATCAAACGATTATTCATTTTGTTAATTGTATGGCATGGATGACCATCAGCCCTTTTGCAGGGGTAGTGTAGAACAGTACAATGCATTACCTAACTTGAATTAAGATGGTACGCACTTCACGTGATGTGAGAAATACAGCATGTGCCACCACGTTCCTGCATATAATACACTGAGTAAATATCACACTTCTAGTAAGACAGTATGCTGAAGGATACAATTATATAACTGTGGCTGCATTCAAGCAGTTAATTACAATTTATGTAAACGTGGGCAGTGCATCTTGTTATTCTGAGAGTTAATGTTAGCATGTACATCTGTCATAAAGGGATCTGTGACTAAAGGAAGGATTTTTACAAGCAATTATTGACAGTCATCTGTAAGTAACAGGCAAATTCTTACATACCATTATTGACATGTTTATCTGTAGGTATGGGATGGGGTCTTGCATTTAATTACTGGCATGTTTATCTGTGATTAGGGGAAGGAGTTATACACAGAATTATTAGCATATTCATCCATGGGTAATGGATGGATTCTTAACACATACGTCCATGGGTAACAAATGTATTCTTACATGTATGTCCATGAGTAAGGGATGGATTCTTAACACATACGTCCATGGGTAACAAATATATTCTTACATGTATGTCCATGAGTAAGGGATGGATTCTTAACACATACGTCCATGGGTAACAAATGTATTCTTACATGTATGTCCATGAGTAAGGGATGGATTCTTAACACATACGTCCATGGGTAACAAATGTATTCTTACATGTATGTCCATGAGTAAGGGATGGATTCTTAACACATACGTCCATGGGTAACAAATGTATTCTTACATGTATGTCCATGAGTAAGGGATGGATTCTTAACACATACATCCATGGGTAACAAATGTATTCTTACATGTATGTCCATGAGTAAGGGATAGATTCTTAACACATACGTCCATGGGTAACAAATATATTCTTACATGTATGTCCATGAGTAAGGGATGGATTCTTAACACATACGTCCATGGGTAACAAATATATTCTTACATGTATGTCCATGAGTAAGGGATGGATTCTTAACACATACGTCCATGGGTAACAAATGTATTCTTACATGTATGTCCATGAGTAAGGGATGGATTCTTAACACATACGTCCATGGGTAACAAATATATTCTTACATGTATGTCCATGAGTAAGGGATGGATTCTTAACACATACGTCCATGGGTAACAAATATATTCTTACATGTATGTCCATGAGTAAGGGATGGATTCTTAACACATACGTCCATGGGTAACAAATGTATTCTTACATGTATGTCCATGAGTAAGGGATGGATTCTTAACACATACGTCCATGGGTAACAAATGTATTCTTACATGTATGTCCATGAGTAAGGGATGGATTCTTAACACATACGTCCATGGGTAACAAATGTATTCTTACATGTATGTCCATGAGTAAGGGATGGATTCTTGCATGGACTTATTTGCATGCTTAACTGAGCTTAAGAAAAAGCTCTCTCCATGAAACTGCCTGCGTTTTCAGCAACAGACTTGGTACAGCTGGCTGCAAGTAATTTTTGGCCTTGTCAGACTGTGGCTAACTCATGCACACTTTTGCACCTAATTATCACCATCTTTGACTATGGCTACTTACAAGCAGTTACTCGTCTGGTCAGCTATGGGTCAGAATGGCTGCTTTCCATATAATTTGGTACAGTCAGTTGTCAGTGCAGAAGGATTACGTTTATGCACTTAGCACGCTCAGTTGTGGGTAAAGGACTATAATTTTTATTTATGATCATTGGTACAGCAAAGATGAGATGCTTCTATACACGAATAGCAGAACAGAGAACAAATAGCAGGAAACCTGCAGCAAGTTCACCTAATAACTTCAGCTGAGACGTTTGCTTTTTGTTTGATACTTTGATATTATTAAACTGACTTTGCTTTAACTGCTACATTACTTATGAATTTTTTGGTAAGTTTACTATTTAGATTTTTTATTTGCCTTTATATTTTCATACAATTGTTGCTTATTTCAAAGTTTTGTGACCTGTGGATTAGCTGATTTAAAATGGAGTTAGTTCTGAACACTGCAAATTTTCAGGGAAGACCTACCGATATATTCAATGGCACCAGAAAAGTTGTCAATGTCTAACAGGGGAGGTGGTGGGCGTACTATGCATTTTGTGTGCTGCAGAGGGCAAGAAAATCCATATGGTAACGGTTTCACTATGACAATGGTGGCAAACCCAAATGGCAGAGGTAAGTAAATCTACGGAGTGACTAGAGATCAGAGGAGTACAATTACAAGGTGATTACCTACCATGGCTGTGTTTTCCAGCTTAAAGAGGTCCAGAGATTTTGGCAGAGGCATCCTGCTCAGACCTAATAGTACAAGTAGCCACAGAGATGAAGCAGAGGATGGGTTCCTACTAGATATGAGAAAGTGTTACAAATGCAGAAGAGGAGGGGGGCAGGAGACAAATGACATATAGGATGATGACGGGCAGTAGTTTTTTAGCTGCTGCAGTGGGTTTGAGGTGCAACCGTACTGCAAAAGTGCAAGGGAGGACTGTGGCATCAGTGCTGTGGAAAAAGCACATCCCACATATTTTAGGTAAGTGCAACACAAAAGCAACTGATGAATATATATATATATATATATATATATATATATATATATATATATATATACATATACATTTGGGGAGAAGTGATTCTTTCTGCAGGAAAGAATATGAAGATAATTTCACAGCACTTGTGTGCGTGGATACTGATGAAACCTTTGCTATTAGCTTTGAAACAGATGTAGCTCCGAGTATGTATTAACATTTACAGACGGTAGTCAGACATCTGGTGTGTCGCAGCTCTAGGGTTGGACAATCTTGACTGAAACCATAAGAGTATTTATGTTCTCTGGCAACTACTACGACAGAGATAAATACTGTTGGAATATGGAATGTGTGAAATGCAACTGTATTACCTGCTAGAAAAATGAACACATTTGGTTAGAGTGCCGCTGTTTAGTAAGGAAAATAGGGAAAAGAAAGACAATGGGTGCAGCAAGCATGTAGAGGTTAGACATTTTAGAAAAATAATATTCTGCCAGTAAAAGGAGGCCCAATCCAGGATATGCCCTTTCCAAAGCATTTGAAATTTGAGTTTCTGAAGTTCATAAAACACTGATGTGAGTACCTAACTGTCATACATGACAGAAGCACAGACATTTCTCATGGATACAGGCACAGCTAAGGAAGACGTTACAGGCATTAAAAAGAAATGATCTCTGGTGGTCTCAACAATAGAGACACCACAGTTATGGCACTAAAAGCAGCAAAGCGTAAGCAGAACGCTGCATAAAACAGTGGGACGGCTGCTGACAGAATAAGAAGGTTTTGGAAGAAAAAAAGGATGAACTAAGAAATGAGACTTGTTTTAAAGGATAAAGTAAGGTAACGTGAGAAGACAAGACTAAATGAATTATACATGAACAAAACTAGACAAAATTCCCATAACAAAATGAGTTGTTCCTTCTTTAGCATGTAAACAGCATGAAGAACAGAAATAGAAGACATAGGAAGCTACAAATGCTGTAGAAAGTGAAACACTTGCATTTCATGTCTAAAAGACTTAATGACTTATTAAAAAGCTACTTATATTACAAAGAAGATTTTCGTGGCTAAAGGAGATACGTTTAAGTGAAACATTATGAGGAGGACAGTTCACCTGATCTTTTGGGGTAGAGGAATGTTTCAGGTGATATGCATGTTGTTTAGAAAGGAAGACTGGCTAAGGTGCTAAGGCAGGTGGGTTTTATTCCCTAAAACTAGTGGTGATTGCTATATTCCTAAGGTCAAGCATTAGAAGCAATTCTGTAAAGCCTTGTGTCCTTCCCTTGTATAAAAATGCAAGATGTTCTGGGTGTGAGACTAAGAAAAGGATATGCTGCCACTGCCAATATTGATAAGTTGTTGAATTCTGAGAGGCCAACACCTTACGTCTCAATGTTTATTGTAATGCATTCAGGTAGCCATTGGTCTTAGTAGTACCTGCAAGGCTATAGATCATCTTGCAGCTGAAATAAAATAACAAAGGTGACCTTATATCCCTGAATATACAGCAGCACATCGTTGTAAAAGGCAGATCATGCCTGCTTAGCATGGTTCAGTTCTTCAAAAGGGTTACCAGAGCATAAGAGGCATGCAGTCCACACAGACCACCTTGCCCAGCACTTGGACACTATTCCCCATGATGGGCTTAATAACAAACTCTCCCAACTCAACATTAGCCCATGAAGAGTTCATGGGAAAGGTACTCTGGCAATCTGACAGACCCCGTATTGCCAAGTTCAAAAGGTATGTGCCCTAGACAGAAAAAAAATTCACCTGTGGTATCACGCAAAACTCTGTCCTGTGCTCCCTCATCTTTGCTATATGTTACTCTGATAATAAAAGCAGATATCATGGGACTGTGGTTAACCAAGCTTACCAATGATTGCAAACTGGGGGCAGTTATCAAATTCTCTTCTAGTTCTCAAATTGTCCAGCAAAGGCTAAGCCAGATACTTGGTTTTAATCATGCACTTACCTTTAACATTAAGAAAAACTATTTATTTTGGTGAATCTAGCATCAGTATGCATACCAAACCACATACATAACATTACATTCAAATATGACATACTCATCAGGGACTTCAACTCCCATGGCGACAAACTTTCATTTGTCCATCAAGTCTTCAACATGGTTTGAAAATCCTTCTGCCTTGCACAACTTATCCCCCATGGTACCTCATCGAAATCCACAGACGTTGCATTTACACTTCCTTCCTCTTTTATTAAGCTCATCAGTGACAGTGGCAGTGGTGGGTTTAGGCACCAGCATTCCCCGCAACTGCAGCAACAACCCCCCCACACACATTTTCATGTTCTAAACCCTTGATTAATTTAGAGCTGGTACTCAGTGAACAGTTTAATAAGGGGAGTAAAAGGTCCTTCATTTCCCAGTTACACACGTTATCCTAACAGGGTTGAGCTCTGGCCATGTTTGATAAAGCAAGTAATCAGTGAATGAACGTGAGGTAAGAGATAAATATATGCAAGCCCAAGGCAACTGGTCTCAGCACTTGCCTGAGGTTGTAAGAATTTTGGTGCTCTCGATCCTTACAAACAGTTTTATTTTTCAGGGAGTTTTATAAATATTAAGACACAAAACACCATAACTCTGCTGATAAAGCTTCATATCTTTTGTCTTGACCCTTGTAAAATGTAATTCTCAGTAATTTTCCAGAAAATCTAAACTCAGTAATACTAGATACTAAAGTTTCAAGTTTCTTATTGTTCAAAAACCTTTTGTTCTATTAACTCATTTAAAATTATTCTTTATTTGTGGACTTTACCCTCCCACACACACATTTATAATAGGCGTTGTGCTCTTTTGTTCATTGTAAGGGGCTGCAACATAACCTTAAGTTTTTTTTTTGTTTTTACAAATATTCATGGTAAATAAAATTATACTAATTCATCAAACCACCTTTTTGTATGCAGGAAGAAACAGTTAGCTATACTTTAAATGTCCTAGATGAAGCCAATAGTAAGTGCTGCACATATTGCCTAATTAATCTAGAAGTAGTAATTCTTGACACTGAGAGCAGAAGGGCAGGTTGGCAGTTATTTGAATACGTTAACGGCTTTTGTTTGGTAGTAGAGTGCTTTAATTTGTGACTACTATTTGTGTTTAACGGAAATACATTAGATGCCCATCCTTTTTTCATAAATTGACATTTGAAGTGTATATAGGAATGCTGAGTTAAGGCTGTCTGTGGATGAAAGTTAACACTCTTGTTTGGCTTAGTTTAAATAGTCACTGATCTGACTGCTGGACAAGTCAATATTTGTAAGAAGTAAAATGGAGTATTTTACTGCAATTAGTGGTGTCTGTGTGAAATAAACCTGAATTACTGTGACCATTAATTATTTATTACCACAATCAGACATACGAGGTATACAGTCAGTAAAGTGGCTGTAATTGATGTGTGCAGAGGCCACTGCAAATAAGACACTCACCTCTGATGTTGTTTGTTCATTATTAAGCAATAATCACTGATATTGTGTGGTAGTAGAAGTCAGTGATGAGCATAATAATGTGTGTGTGGTGGGGGGATAAAGTAACAAGTTGGCTATAATTGCCTTCACTTATCACAAACATCAACCTTGCATGTGATAGGTGGCTTGAAAGAAGCATGTGTGTGTGAAAACAATTACTCGTTGGCACAGGAGTGCAGATGGTACAGCATTGCAGAGTCAGTCTTTTCATCCGGTTGAGTGCTTGGCCTGGATTTTCTTATGTAGAATCTGCATGCCATCCACATCTCTGTATCGGTCTACCCATGTGATCCAGTTTCTTCCAGCACACCAAAGACATACCATAGGTGAAATGACATTAATTCAATTTTCACGAAGGTGAGCACACAGAGTTCATCTTGAAATAGGCTTGGCAAGTCAGGGGAAGTGTGTGTGTATATGTGTGTGTGTGCACGAGTGCATATGTGTGTGTCTGTGTGGGTGTATGTGTGTGTGTATATATATATATATATATATATATATATATATATATATATATATATATATATATATATATATGTGTGTGTGTGTGTGTCTGTGTGTGCTTGCGAATGTATGTGTGTAAAGAAAAAACTTGATTTATATCAATGGACACATAATGCCAGGCACATATTTTACTGCTACTGTGAAAAGTTATGTACAGTGATGTCATCATTTTTCAATGTACGGTGAAGTCATTCGTTTTCAGAAACGAGGAGTAAAATGTAATATGTAAACCCTTAGATTTTCTAGGAGCCTGACAACCCCTATATCCCAGACTGTAGAAAAATAATTCTGACATGGAGTTAATGGTCGTCTCTGCTCTCAACCCCAGCTATTATAAAACTGGTCCTACTCAGGACACTGTAGCTTGTATGGGCATGCAGGGGATGGAATTGTCATTATTTCTTGAAGTTTCCTCAGAAATGTGCACAGAAGGTTCCTATAGCTTGTATAAAGGCTGGGGATGTTGACATTTATTTTACCTTTCTCACATGCTTTAAAAGTGTACATAGAAGGTCATTGTTTGTGTATGGGACAGTGTACTTTTAATAGCCAATGTCCTGTCAATGAGCAGCAAGTTGGAATTCATTACTACGACCATTATGTTTTCTCACTTTCATCAGCCATGTTTAGAAGTGGCTATATTTTGAAGGTAGGGGTAAATGAGGCATCCTGTATAGACATCTGACAGCAACAGTATGAGATATGTTCAGAGTTTGAGTTCATCTTTCAGTTTTGTCCCAGCCTGACATCAGCTGGGTACACAAAAGGTGTCTGCATTTTAGAGATCGATATGAGAAAGGCCTGCTGTGTATATATGAGAAATATAAGCCTATAACCATTTGCGTTTTTGCTCTCATCCTGTAGTATTCTCAGAATGTGTCCTTCCAAACGTTTGTCTTCTCAATTTATTGTCAGTGAGTTTGTCACCTTTGAACACTAAGCCTTACACAAAACGTATTTTTTCTTTCAAGTTAGTAGTAAGATTGAACTTCTTTCCTTACTCGTGATATTTATTCAGGCCATCACAGAATCAGAATGTTGAAAAATGCTCTAAAATGCACCTCAGATTATCTACACCCCCATGGCTTCTAGAGGCTGCCATCCTTCAGATTCCTATGCAGTTTTTCCTAAACATTTATTACTGTGCAGCCTTTGCCAGTTACGATGTCTTGAAAGGGAGCAAGGAAAATTAACATTTAATAGCAAAATTGAATTTCTTTATAAATGATCAGAAATGTTGCAAACTCTCTTTAGTAAAAAACCCATATTCTTTTTGGAAAATGCTTTAGAAACGAACATCCACCTAAACTAGCCCTTACTCTTTCAGGTGCGACCGCAGTATAACAATTTATATAAAGGACGCATTCCATCTTACTCTTTCAGGTGCGACCGCAGTATAACAATTTATATAAAGGACGCATTCCATCTTACTCTTTCAGGTGCGACCGCAGTATAACAATTTATATAAAGGACGCATTCCATCTTACTCTTTGAGGTGCGACCGCAGTATAACAATTTATATAAAGGACGCATTCCATCTTACTCTTTGAGGTGTGACCTCAGTATAACAATTTATATAAAGGACGCATTCCACCTTACTCTTTCAGGTGTGACCTCAGTATAACAATTTATATAAAGGACGCATTCCATCTTACTCTTTGAGGTGTGACCTCAGTATAACAATTTATAGAAAGGACGCATTCCACCTTACTCTTTGAGGTTCGACCGCAGTATAACAATTTATAGAAAGGACGCATTCCATCTTACTCTTTGAGGTTCGACCGCAGTATAACAATTTATAGAAAGGACGCATTCCATCTTACTCTTTGAGGTGCGACCGCAGTATAACAATTTATATAAAGGACGCATTCCATCTTACTCTTTGAGGTGTGACCTCAGTATAACAATTTATATAAAGGACGCATTCCATCTTACTCTTTCAGGTGTGACCTCAGTATAACAATTTATATAAAGGATACATTCTACCTTACTCTTTCAGTTGCGACCTCAGTATAACAATTTATAGAAAGGACGCATTCAATCTTACTCTTTCAGGTGAGACCTCAGTATAACAATTTATATAAAGGATGCATTCCATCTTACTCTTTGAGGTGCGACCTCAGTATAACAATTTATATAAAGGACGCATTCCATCTTACTCTTTGAGGTGCGACCGCAGTATAACAATTTATATAAAGGAAGCATTCCATCTTACTCTTTCAGGTGTGACCGCAGTATAACAATTTATATAAAGGACGCATTCCATCTTACTCTTTGAGGTGCGACCTCAGTACAACAATTTATAGAAAGGACGCATTCCATCATACTCTTTGAGGTGCGACCGCAGTATAACAATTTATATAAAGGACGCATTCCATCTTACTCTTTGAGGTGCGACCTCAGTATAACAATTTATAGAAAGGACGCATTCCATCTTACTCTTTGAGGTGTGACCTCAGTATAACAATTTATAGAAAGGACGCATTCCATCTTACTCTTTGAGGTGCGACCTCAGTATAACAATTTATATAAAGGACGCATTCCATCTTACTCTTTCAGGTGTGACCTCAGTATAACAATTTATATAAAGGACGTATTCCATCTTACTCTTTGAGGTGCGACCTCAGTAGAACAATTTATATAAAGGACACATTCCATCTTACTCTTTGAGGTGCGACCTCAGTATAACAATTTATATAAAGGACGCATAACATCTTACTCTTTCAGGTGTGACCTCAGTATAACAATTTATATAAAGGACGCATTCCATCTTACTCTTTGAGGTGCGACCTCAGTATAACAATTTATAGAAAGGACGCATTCCATCTTACTCTTTCAGGTGCGACCTCAGTATAACAATTTATATAAAGGACGCATTCCATCTTACTGTTTGAGGTGCGACCTAAGTATAACAATTTATAGAAAGGACGCATTCCATCTTACTCTTTGAGGTGCGACCTCAGTATAACAATTTATATAAAGGACACATTCCATCTTACTCTTTGAGGTGCGACCTCAGTATAACAATTTATATAAAGGACGCATTCCACCTTACTCTTTCAGGTGTGACCTCAGTATAACAATTTATAGAAATGACGCATTCCACCTTACTCTTTCAGGTGTGACCTCAGTATAACAATTTATAGAAAGGACGCATTCCATCTTACTCTTTTAGGTGCGATCTCAGTATAACAATTTATAGAAAGGACGCATTCAATCATACTCTTTGAGGTGCGACCGCAGTATAACAATTTATATAAAGGACGCATTCCATCTTACTCTTTCAGGTGTGACCACAGTATAACAATTTATATAAAGGACGCATTCCATCTTACTCTTTGATGTGCGACCTCAGTATAACAATTTATATACAGGACGCATTCCATCTTACTCTTTCAGGTGTGACCTCAGTATAACAATTTATAGAAAGGACGCATTCCATCTTACTCTTTGAGGTGCGACCGCAGTATAACAATTTATATAAAGGACGCATTCCATCTTACTCTTTCAGGTGTGACCTCAGTATAACAATTTATAGAAAGGACACATTCCATCTTACTCTTTGAGATGTGACCTCAGTATAACAATTTATATAAAGGACGCATTCCATCTTACTCTTTGAGGTGCGACCTCAGCATAACAATTTATATAAAGGACGCATTCCATCTTCCTCTTTGAGGTGCGACCGCAGTATAACAATTTATATAAAGGACGCATTCCATCTTACTCTTTGAGGTGCGACCGCAGTATAACAATTTATATAAAGGACGCATTCCATCTTACTCTTTGAGGTGTGACCTCAGTATAACAATTTATATAAAGGACGCATTCCATCTTACTCTTTCAGGTGTGACCTCAGTATAACAATTTATATAAAGGATGCATTCCATCTTACTCTTTGAGGTGCAACCTCAGTATAACAATTTATAGAAAGGACGCATTCCATCTTACTCTTTGAGGTGCGACCGCAGTATAACAATTTATATAAAGGACGCATTCCATCTTACTCTTTCAGGTGTGACCTCAGTATAACAATTTATAGAAAGGACACATTCCATCTTACTCTTTGAGGTGTGACCTCAGTATAACAATTTATATAAAGGACGCATTCCATCTTACTCTTTGAGGTGCGAACGCAGTATAACAATTTATATAAAGGACGCATTCCATCTTACTCTTTGAGGTGCGACCTCAGTATAACAATTTATATAAAGAACGCATTCCATCTTACTCTTTGAGGTGCGACCGCAGTATAACAATTTATATAAAGGACGCATTCCATCTTACTCTTTGAGGTGCGACCGCAGTATAACAATTTATATAAAGGACGCATTCCATCTTACTCTTTCAGGTGTAACCTCAGTATAACAATTTATATAAAGGACGCATTCCACCTTACTCTTTCAGGTGTGACCTCAGTATAACAATTTATAGAAATGACGCATTCCACCTTACTCTTTCAGGTGTGACCTCAGTATAACAATTTATAGAAAGGACGCATTCCATCTTACTCTTTTAGGTGCGATCTCAGTATAACAATTTATAGAAAGGACGCATTCGATCATACTCTTTGAGGTGCGACCGCAGTATAACAATTTATATAAAGGACGCATTCCATCTTACTCTTTCAGGTGTGACCTCAGTATAACAATTTATATAAAGGACGCATTCCATCTTACTCTTTGATGTGCGACCTCAGTATAACAATTTATATACAGGACGCATTCCATCTTACTCTTTCAGGTGTGACCTCAGTATAACAATTTATAGAAAGGACGCATTCCATCTTACTCTTTGAGGTGCGACCGCAGTATAACAATTTATATAAAGGACGCATTCCATCTTACTCTTTCAGGTGTGACCTCAGTATAACAATTTATAGAAAGGACACATTCCATCTTACTCTTTGAGATGTGACCTCAGTATAACAATTTATATAAAGGACGCATTCCATCTTACTCTTTGAGGTGCGACCTCAGCATAACAATTTATATAAAGGACGCATTCCATCTTACTCTTTGAGGTGCGACCGCAGTATAACAATTTATATAAAGGACGCATTCCATCTTACTCTTTGAGGTGCGACCGCAGTATAACAATTTATATAAAGGACGCATTCCATCTTACTCTTTGAGGTGTGACCTCAGTATAACAATTTATATAAAGGACGCATTCCATCTTACTCTTTCAGGTGTGACCTCAGTATAACAATTTATATAAAGGATGCATTCCATCTTACTCTTTGAGGTGCAACCTCAGTATAACAATTTATAGAAAGGACGCATTCCATCTTACTCTTTGAGGTGCGACCGCAGTATAACAATTTATATAAAGGACGCATTCCATCTTACTCTTTCAGGTGTGACCTCAGTATAACAATTTATAGAAAGGACACATTCCATCTTACTCTTTGAGGTGTGACCTCAGTATAACAATTTATATAAAGGACGCATTCCATCTTACTCTTTGAGGTGCAACCGCAGTATAACAATTTATATAAAGGACGCATTCCATCTTACTCTTTGAGGTGCGACCTCAGTATAACAATTTATATAAAGACCGCATTCCATCTTACTCTTTGAGGTGCGACCGCAGTATAACAATTTATATAAAGGACGCATTCCATCTTACTCTTTGAGGTGCGACCGCAGTATAACAATTTATATAAAGGACGCATTCCATCTTACTCTTTCAGGTGTGACCTCAGTATAACAATTTATAGAAAGGACGCATTCCATCTTACTCTTTGAGGTGCGACCGCAGTATAACAATTTATATAAAAGACTCATTCCATCTTACTCTTTGCGGTGTGACCTCAGTATAACAATTTATATAAAGGACACATTCCATCTTACTCTTTGAGGTGCGACCGCAGTATAACAATTTATATAAAGGATGCATTCCATCTTACTCTTTGAGGTGCAACCTCAGTATAACAATTTATATAAAGGACGCATTCCATCTTACTCTTTGAGGTGCGACCGCAGTATAACAATTTATATAAAGGACGCATTCCATCTTACTCTTTCAGGTGTGACCTCAGTATAACAATTTATATAAAAGACGCATTCCATCTTACTCTTTGAGGTGCGACCGCAGTATAACAATTTATATAAAGGACGCATTCCATCTTACTCTTTCAGGTGTGACCGCAGTATAACAATTTATATAAAGGACGCATTCCATCTTACTCTATGAGGTGTGTCCTCAGTATAACAATTTATATAAAGGACGCATTCCACCTTACTCTTTCAGGTATGACCTCAGTATAACAATTTATATAAAGGACGCATTCCATCTTACTCTTTGAGGTGTGACCTCAGTATAACAATTTATAGAAAGGACGCATTCCACCTTACTCTTTGAGGTTCGACCGCAGTATAACAATTTATAGAAAGGACGCATTCCATCTTACTCTTTGAGGTTCGACCGCAGTATAACAATTTATAGAAAGGACGCATTCCATCTTACTCTTTGAGGTGCAACCGCAGTATAACAATTTATATAAAGGACGCATTCCATCTTACTCTTTGAGGTGTGACCTCAGTATAACAATTTATATAAAGGACGCATTCCATCTTACTCTTTCAGGTGTGACCTCAGTATAACAATTTATATAAAGGACGCATTCCACCTTACTCTTTCAGGTGTGACCTCAGTATAACAATTTATAGAAAGGACGCATTCCACCTTACTCTTTCAGGTGTGACCTCAGTATAACAGTTTATATAAAGGACGCATTCCATCTTACTCTTTGAGGTGCGACCTCAGTATAACAATTTATATAAAGGACGCATTCCATCTTACTCTTTGAGGTGCGCCCGCAGTATAACAATTTATATAAAGGACGCATTCCATCTTACTCTTTCAGGTGTGACCGCAGTATAACAATTTATATAAAGGACGCATTCCATCTTACTCTTTGAGGTGCGACCTCAGTATAACAATTTATAGAAAGGACGCATTCCATCTTATTCTCTGAGGTGCAACCGCAGTATAACAATTTATAGAAAGGACGCATTCCATCTTACTCTTTGAGGTGCGACCTCAGTATAACAATTTATATAAAGGACGCATTCCATCTTACTCTTTCAGGTGTGACCTCAACATAACAATTTATAGAAAGGACGCATTCCATCTTACTCTTTGAGGTGTGACCTCAGTATAACAATTTATAGAAAGGACGCATTCCATCTTACTCTTTGAGGTGCGACCTCAGTATAACAATTTATATAAAGGATGCATTCCATCTTACTCTTTCACGTCTGACCTCAGTATAACAATTTATATAAAGGATGCATTCCATCTTACTCTTTGAGGTGCGACCTCAGTATAACAATTTATATAAAGGACGCATTCCACCTTACTCTTTCAGATGTGACCTCAGTATAACAATTTATAGAAAGGACGCATTCCACCTTACTCTTTCAGGTGTGACCTCAGTATAACAATTTATAGAAAGGACGCATTCCATCTTACTCTTTTAGGTGAGACCTCAGTATAACAATTTATAGAAAGGACGCATTCCATCTTACTCTTTCAGGTGTGACCTCAGTATAACAATTTATAGAAAGGACGCATTCCATCTTACTCTTTGAGGTGTGACCGCAGTATAACAATTTATATAAAGGACGCATTCCATCTTACTCTTTCAGGTGTGACCTCAGTATAACAATTTATATAAAGGACGCATTCCACCTTACTCTTTCAAGTGCGACCTCAGTATAACAATTTATAGAAAGGACGCATTCCACCTTACTCTTTCAGGTGTGACCTCAGTATAACAATTTATATAAAGGACGCAATCCATCTTACTCTTTGAGGTGCGACCTCAGTATAACAATTTATATAAAGGACGCATTCCATCTTACTCTTTGAGGTGCGCCCGCAGTATAACAATTTATATAAAGGACGCATTCCATCTTACTCTTTCAGGTGTGACCGCAGTATAACAATTTATATAAAGGACGCATTCCATCTTACTCTTTGAGGTGCGACCTCAGTATAACAATTTATATAAAGGACGCATTCCATCTTACTCTTTGAGGTGCGACCGCAGTATAACAATTTATATAAAGGACGCATTCCATCTTACTCTTTGAGGTGCTACCGCAGTATAACAATTTATATAAAGGACGCATTCCATCTTACTCTTTGAGGTGTGACCTCAGCATAACAATTTATATAAAGGACGCATTCCATCTTACTCTTTCAGGTGTAACCTCAGAATAACAATTTTTATAAAGGATGCATTCCATCTTACTCTTTGAGGTGCAACCTCAGTATAACAATTTATAGAAAGGACGCATTCCATCTTACTCTTTGAGGTGCGACCGCAGTATAACAATTTATATAAAGGAGGCATTCCATCTTACTCTTTCAGGTGTGACCTCAGTATAACAATTTATAGAAAGGACACATTTCATCTTACTCTTTGAGGTGTGACCTCAGTATAACAATTTAAATAAAGGACGCATTCCATCTTACTCTTTGAGGTGCGACCGCAGTATAAAAATTTATATAAAGGACGCATTCCATCTTACTCTTTGAGGTGCGACCTCAGTATAACCATTTATATAAAGAACGCATTCCATCTTACTCTTTGAGGTGCGACCGCAGTATAACAATTTATATAAAGGACGCATTCCATCTTTCTCTTTGAGGTGCGACCGCAGTATAACAATTTATATAAAGGACGCATTCCATCTTACTATTTCAGGTGTAACCTCAGTATAACAATTTATATAAAGGACGCATTCCATCTTACTCTTTGAGGTTCGACCTCAGTATAACAATTTATAGAAAGGACGCATTCCATCTTACTCTTTGAGGTGCGACCGCAGTATAACAATTTATAGAAAGGACGCATTCCATCTTACTCTTTCAGGTGTGACCTCAGTATAACAATTTATAGAAAGGACGCATTCCATCTTACTCTTTGAGGTGCGACCGCAGTATAACAATTTATAGAAAGGACGCATTCCATCTTACTCTTTCAGGTGTGACCTCAGTATAACAATTTATAGAAAGGACGCATTCCATCTTACTCTTTGAGGCGACCGCAGTATAACAATTTATATAAAGGACGCATTCCATCTTACTCTTTCAGGTGTGACCTCAGTATAACAATTTATATAAAGGACGCATTCCATCTTACTCTTTGAGGTGCGACCGCAGTATAACAATTTATATAAAGGAAGCATTCCATCTTACTCTTTCAGGTGTGACCTCAGTATAACAATTTATAGAATGGACGCATTCCATCTTACTCTTTGAGGTGTGACCTCAGTATAACAATTTATATAAAGGACGCATTCCATCTTACTCTTTCAGGTGTGACCTCAGTATAACAATTTATAGAAAGGACGCATTCCATCTTACTCTTTGAGGTGCGACCTCAGTATAACAATTTATAGAAAGGACGCATTCCATCTTACTCTTTGAGGTGCGACCTCTGTGTAACAATTTATATAAAGGACGCATTCCATCTTATTCTTTGAGGTGCGACCGCAGTATAACAATTTATATAAAGGACGCATTCCATCTTACTCTTTCAGGTGTGACCTCAGTATAACAATTTATAGAAAGGACTCATTCCATCTTACTCTTTGAGGTGTGACCTCAGTATAACAATTTATATAAAGGACACATTCCATCTTACTCTTTGAGGTGCGACCGCAGTATAACAATTTATATAAAGGACGCATTCCATCTTACTCTTTGAGGTGCAACCTCAGTATAACAATTTATATAAAGGACGCATTCCATCTTACTCTTTGAGGTGTGACCGCAGTATAACAATTTATATAAAGGACGCATTCCATCTTACTCTTTCAGGTGTGACCTCAGTATAACAATTTATATAAAAGACGCATTCCATCTTACTCTTTGAGGTGCGACCGCAGTATAACAATTTATACAAAGGACGCATTCCATCTTACTCTTTCAGGTGTGACCGCAGTATAACAATTTATATAAAGGACGCATTCCATCTTACTCTTTGAGGTGCGACCTCAGTATACCAATTTATAGAAAGGACGCATTCCATCTTATTCTTTGAGGTGCAACCGCAGTATAACAATTTATAGAAAGGACGCATTCCATCTTACTCTTTGAGGTGCGACCTCAGTATAACAATTTATATAAAGGACGCATTCCATCTTACTCTTTCAGGTGTGACCTCAACACAACAATTTATAGAAAGGATGCATTCCATCTTACTCTTTGAGGTGTGACCTCAGTATAACAATTTATAGAAAGGACGCATTCCATCTTACTCTTTGAGGTGCAACCTCAGTATAACAATTTATATAAAGGATGCATTCCATCTTACTCTTTCACGTGTGACCTCAGTATAACAATTTATATAAAGGATGCATTCCATCTTACTCTTTGAGGTGCGACCTCAGTATAACAATTTATATAAAGGACGCATTCCATCTTACTCTCTGAGGTGCGACCTCAGTATAACAATTTATAGAAAGGACGCATTCCGTCTTACTCTTTGAGGTGTGACCTCAGTATAACAATTTATATAAAGGACACATTCCGCCTTACTCTTTGAGGTGCAACCTCAGTATAACAATTTATATAAAGGATGCATTCCACCTTACTCTTTCAGATGTGACCTCAGTATAACAATTTATAGAAAGGACGCATTCCACCTTACTCTTTCAGGTGTGACCTCAGTATAACAATTTATAGAAAGGACGCATTCCATCTTACTCTTTTAGGTGCGACCTCAGTATAACAATTTATAGAAAGGACGCATTCCATCTTACTCTTTCAGGTGTGACCTCAGTATAACAATTTATAGAAAGGACGCATTCCATCTTACTCTTTGAGGTGTGACCGCAGTATAACAATTTATATAAAGGACGCATTCCATCTTACTCTTTCAGGTGTGACCTCAGTATAACAATTTATATAAAGGACGCATTCCACCTTACTCTTTCAGGTGCGACCTCAGTATAACAATTTATAGAAAGGACGCATTACACCTTACTCTTTCAGGTGTGACCTCAGTATAACAATTTATATAAAGGACGCATTCCATCTTACTCTTTGAGGTGCGACCTCAGTATAACAATTGATATAAAGGACGCATTCCATCTTACTCTTTGAGGTGCGCCCGCAGTATAACAATTTATATAAAGGACGCATTCCATCTTAATCTTTCAGGTGTGACCGCAGTATAACAATTTATATAAAGGACGCATTCCATCTTACTCTTTGAGGTGCGACCTCAGTATAACAATTTATATAAAGGACGCATTCCATCTTACTCTTTGAGGTGCGACCGCAGTATAACAATTTATATAAAGGACGCATTCCATCTTACTCTTTGAGGTGCGACCGCAGTATAACAATTTATATAAAGGACGCATTCCATCTTACTCTTTGAGGTGTGACCTCAGTATAACAATTTATATAAAGGACGCATTCCATCTTACTCTTTCAGGTGTGACCTCAGTATAACAATTTATATAAAGGATGCATTCCATCTTACTCTTTGAGGTGCAACCTCAGTATAACAATTTATAGAAAGGACGCATTCCATCTTACTCTTTGAGGTGCGACCGCAGTATAACAATTTATATAAAGGAGGCATTCCATCTTACTCTTTCAGGTGTGACCTCAGTATAACAATTTATAGAAAGGACACATTCCATCTTACTCTTTGAGGTGTGACCTCAGTATAACAATTTATATAAAGGACGCATTCCATCTTACTCTTTGAGGTGCGACCGCAGTATAACAATTTATATAAAGGACGCATTCCATCTTACTCTTTGAGGTGCGACCTCAGTATAACAATTTATATAAAGAACGCATTCCATCTTACTCTTTGAGGTGCGACCGCAGTATAACAATTTATATAAAGGACGCATTCCATCTTACTCTTTCAGGTGTAACCTCAGTATAACAATTTATGTAAAGGACGCATTCCATCTTACTCTTTGAGGTTCGACCTCAGTATAACAATTTATAGAAAGGACGCATTCCATCTTACTCTTTGAGGTGCGACCGCAGTATAACAATTTATAGAAAGGACGCATTCCATCTTACTCTTTCAGGTGTGACCTCAGTATAACAATTTATAGAAAGGACGCATTCCATCTTACTCTTTGAGGTGCGACCGCAGTATAACAATTTATATAAAGGACGCATTCCATCTTACTCTTTCAGGTGTGACCTCAGTATAACAATTTATATAAAGGACGCATTCCATCTTACTCTTTGAGGTGCGACCGCAGTATAACAATTTATATAAAGGAAGCATTCCATCTTACTCTTTCAGGTGTGACCTCAGTATAACAATTTATAGAATGGACGCATTCCATCTTACTCTTTGAGGTGTGACCTCAGTATAACAATTTATATAAAGGACGCATTCCATCATACTCTTTCAGGTGTGACCTCAGTATAACAATTTATAGAAAGGACGCATTCCATCTTACTCTTTGAGGTGCGACCTCAGTATAACAATTTATAGAAAGGACGCATTCCATCTTACTCTTTGAGGTGCGACCGCAGTATAACAATTTATATAAAGGACGCATTCCATCTTACTCTTTCAGGTGTGACCTCAGTATAACAATTTATATAAAGGACGCATTCCATCTTACTCTTTCAGGTGTGACCTCAGTATAACAATTTATAGAAAGGACTCATTCCATCTTACTCTTTGAGGTGTGACCTCAGTATAACAATTTATATAAAGGACACATTCCATCTTACTCTTTGAGGTGCGACCGCAGTATAACAATTTATATAAAGGACGCATTCCATCTTACTCTTTGAGGTGCAACCTCAGTATAACAATTTATATAAAGGACGCATTCCATCTTACTCTTTGAGGTGTGACCGCAGTATAACAATTTATATAAAGGACGCATTCCATCTTACTCTTTCAGGTGTGACCTCAGTATAACAATTTATATAAAAGACGCATTCCATCTTACTCTTTGAGGTGCGACCGCAGTATAACAATTTATATAAAGGACGCATTCCATCTTACTCTTTCAGGTGTGACCGCAGTATAACAATTTATATAAAGGACGCATTCCATCTTACTCTATGAGGTGTGTCCTCAGTATAACAATTTATATAAAGGATGCATTCCACCTTACTCTTTCTGGTATGACCTCAGTATAACAATTTATATAAAGGACGCATTCCATCTTACTCTTTGAGGTGCAACCGCAGTATAACAATTTATATAAAGGACGCATTCCATCTTACTCTTTCAGGTGTGACCGCAGTATAACAATTTATATAAAGGACGCATTCCATCTTACTCTTTGAGGTGCGACCTCAGTATAACAATTTATAGAAAGGACGCATTCCATCTTATTCTTTGAGGTGCAACCGCAGTATAACAATTTATAGAAAGGACGCATTCCATCTTACTCTTTGAGGTGCGACCTCAGTATAACAATTTATATAAAGGACGCATTCCATCTTACTCTTTCAGGTGTGACCTCAACATAACAATTTATAGAAAGGATGCATTCCATCTTACTCTTTGAGGTGTGACCTCAGTATAACAATTTATAGAAAGGACGCATTCCATCTTACTCTTTGAGGTGCAACCTCAGTATAACAATTTATATAAAGGATACATTCCATCTTACTCTTTCACGTGTGACCTCAGTATAACAATTTATATAAAGGATGCATTCCATCTTACTCTTTGAGGTGCGACCTCAGTATAACAATTTATATAAAGGACGCATTCCATCTTACTCTTTGAGGTGCGACCTCAGTATAACAATTTATATAAAGGACGCATTCCATCTTACTCTTTGAGGTGCGACCTCAGTATAACAATTTATAGAAAGGACGCATTCCGTCTTACTCTTTGAGGTGTGACCTCAGTATAACAATTTATATAAAGGACACATTCCGTCTTACTCTTTGAGGTGCAACCTCAGTATAACAATTTATATAAAGGACGCATTCCACCTTACTCTTTCAGATGTGACCTCAGTATAACAATTTATAGAAAGGACGCATTCCACCTTACTCTTTCAGGTGTGACCTCAGTATAACAATTTATAGAAAGGACGCATTCCATCTTACTCTTTTAGGTGCGACCTCAGTATAACAATTTATAGAAAGGACGCATTCCATCTTACTCTTTCAGGTGTGACCTCAGTATAACAATTTATAGAAAGGACGCATTCCATCTTACTCTTTGAGGTGTGACCGCAGTATAACAATTTATATAAAGGACGCATTCCATCTTACTCTTTCAGGTGTGACCTCAGTATAACAATTTATATAAAGGACGCATTCCACCTTACTCTTTCAGGTGCGACCTCAGTATAACAATTTATAGAAAGGACGCATTCCACCTTACTCTTTCAGGTGTGACCTCAGTATAACAATTTATATAAAGGACGCATTCCATCTTACTCTTTGAGGTGCGACCTCAGTATAACAATTGATATAAAGGACGCATTCCATCTTACTCTTTGAGGTGCGCCCGCAGTATAACAATTTATATAAAGGACGCATTCCATCTTACTCTTTCAGGTGTGACCGCAGTATAACAATTTATATAAAGGACGCATTCCATCTTACTCTTTGAGGTGCGACCTCAGTATAACAATTTATATAAAGGACGCATTCCATCTTACTCTTTGAGGTGCGACCGCAGTATAACAATTTATATAAAGGACGCATTCCATCTTACTCTTTGAGGTGCGACCGCAGTATAACAATTTATATAAAGGACGCATTCCATCTTACTCTTTGAGGTGTGACCTCAGTATAACAATTTATATAAAGGACGCATTCCATGTTACTCTTTCAGGTGTGACCTCAGTATAACAATTTATATAAAGGATGCATTCCATCTTACTCTTTGAGGTGCAACCTCAGTATAACAATTTATAGAAAGGACGCATTCCATCTTACTCTTTGAGGTGCGACCGCAGTATAACAATTTATATAAAGGAGGCATTCCATCTTACTCTTTCAGGTGTGACCTCAGTATAACAATTTATAGAAAGGACACATTCCATCTTACTCTTTGAGGTGTGACCTCAGTATAACAATTTATATAAAGGACGCATTCCATCTTACTCTTTGAGGTGCGACCGCAGTATAACAACTTATATAAAGGACGCATTCCATCTTACTCTTTGAGGTGCGACCTCAGTATAACAATTTATATAAAGAACGCATTCCATCTTACTCTTTGAGGTGCGACCGCAGTATAACAATTTATATAAAGGACGCATTCCATCTTTCTCTTTGAGGTGCGACCGCAGTATAACAATTTATATAAAGGACGCATTCCATCTTACTCTTTCAGGTGTAACCTCAGTATAACAATTTATATAAAGGACGCATTCCATCTTACTCTTTGAGGTTCGACCTCAGTATAACAATTTATAGAAAGGACGCATTCCATCTTACTCTTTGAGGTGCGACCGCAGTATAACAATTTATAGAAAGGACGCATTCCATCTTACGCTTTCAGGTGTGACCTCAGTATAACAATTTATAGAAAGGATGCATTCCATCTTACTCTTTGAGGTGCGACCGCAGTATAACAATTTATATAAAGGACGCATTCCATCTTACTCTTTCAGGTGTGACCTCAGTATAACAATTTATATAAAGGACGCATTCCATCTTACTCTTTGAGGTGCGACCGCAGTATAACAATTTATATAAAGGACGCATTCCATCTTACTCTTTCAGGTGTGACCTCAGTATAACAATTTATAGAATGGACGCATTCCATCTTACTCTTTGAGGTGTGACCTCAGTATAACAATTTATATAAAGGACGCATTCCATCTTACTCTTTCAGGTGTGACCTCAGTATAACAATTTATAGAAAGGACGCATTCCATCTTACTCTTTGAGGTGCGACCTCAGTATAACAATTTATAGAAAGGACGCATTCCATCTTACTCTTTGAGGTGCGACCGCAGTATAACAATTTATATAAAGGACGCATTCCATCTTACTCTTTCAGGTGTGACCTCAGTATAACAATTTATATAAAGGACGCATTCCATCTTACTCTTTCAGGTGTGACCTCAGTATAACAATTTATAGAAAGGACTCATTCCATCTTACTCTTTGAGGTGTGACCTCAGTATAACAATTTATATAAAGGACACATTCCATCTTACTCTTTGAGGTGCGACCGCAGTATAACAATTTATATAAAGGACGCATTCCATCTTACTCTTTCAGGTGTGACCTCAGTATAACAATTTATATAAAGGACGCATTCCATCTTACTCTTTCAGGTGTGACCTCAGTATAACAATATATAGAAAGGACTCATTCCATCTTACTCTTTGAGGTGTGACCTCAGTATAACAATTTATATAAAGGACACATTCCATCTTACTCTTTGAGGTGCGACCGCAGTATAACAATTTATATAAAGGACGCATTCCATCTTACTCTTTGAGGTGCAACCTCAGTATAACAATTTATATAAAGGACGCATTCCATCTTACTCTTTGAGGTGCGACCGCAGTATAACAATTTATAGAAAGGACGCATTCCATCTTATTCTTTGAGGTGCGACCGCAGTATAACAATTTATAGAAAGGACGCATTCCATCTTACTCTTTGAGGTGCAACCTCAGTATAACAATTTATATAAAGGACGCATTCCATCTTACTCTTTCAGGTGTGACCTCAACATAACAATTTATAGAAAGGACGCATTCCATCTTACTCTTTGAGGTGTGACCTCAGTATAACAATTTATAGAAAGGACGCATTCCATCTTATTCTTTGAGGTGCGACCTCAGTATAACAATTTATATAAAGGACGCATTCCATCTTACTCTTTCAGGTGTGACCTCAGTATAACAATTTATATAAAGGACGCATTCCATCTTACTCTTTGAGGTGCGACCTCAGTATAACAATTTATATAAAGGATGCATTCCATCTTACTCTTTCACGTGTGACCTCAGTATAACAATTTATATAAAGGATGCATTCCATCTTACTCTTTGAGGTGCGACCTCAGTATAACAATTTATAGAAAGGACGCATTCCATCTTACTCTTTCAGGTGCGACCTCAGTATAACAATTTATATAAAGGACGCATTCCATCTTACTCTTTGAGGTGCGACCTCAGTATTACAATTTATAGAAAGGACGCTTTCCATCTTACTCTTTGAGGTGCGACCTCAGTATAACAATTTATATAAAGGTCACATTCCATCTTACTCTTTGAGGTGCGACCTCAGTATAACAATTTATATAAAGGACGCATTCCACCTTACTCTTTCAGATGTGACCTCAGTATAACAATTTATAGAAAGGACGCATTCCACCTTACTCTTTCAGGTGTGACCTCAGTATAACAATTTATAGAAAGGACGCATTCCATCTTACTCTTTTAGGTGCGACCTCAGTATAACAATTTATAGAAAGGACGCATTTCATCTTACTCTTTCAGGTGTGACCTCTGTATAACAATTTATAGAAAGGGCGCATTCCATCTTACTCTTTGAGGTGTGACCTCTGTATAACAATTTATAGAAAGGACACATTCCATCTTACTCTTTTAGGTGCGACCTCAGTATAACAATTTATAGAAAGGACGCATTCCATCTTACTCTTTCAGGTGTGACCGCAGTATAACAATTTATATAAAGGATGCATTCCATCTTACTCTTTGAGGTGCGACCTCAGTATAACAATTTATATAAAGGACGCATTCCATCTTACTCTTTGAGGTGCGACCGCAGTATAACAATTTATATAAAGGACGCATTCCATCTTACTCTTTGAGGTGCGACCGCAGTATAACAATTTATATAAAGGACGCATTCCATCTTACTCTTTGAGGTGTGACCTCTGTATAACAATTGATATAAAGGACGCATTCCACCTTACTCTTTGAGGTGTGACCTCAGTATAACAATTTATATAAAGGATGCATTCCATCTTACTCTTTGAGGTGCGACCTCAGTATAACAATTTTTAGAAAGGACGCATTCCCTCTTACTCTTTGAGGTGCGACCGCAGTATAACAATTTATATAAAGGACGCATTCCATCTTACTCTTTCAGGTGTGACCTCAGTATAACAATTTATAGAAAGGACACATTCCATCTTACTCTTTGAGGTGTGACCTCAGTATAACAATTTATATAAAGGACGCATTCCATCTTACTCTTTGAGGTGCGACTGCAGTATAACAATTTATATAAAGGACGCATTCCATCTTACTCTTTGAGGTGCGACCTCAGTATAACAATTTATATAAAGGACGCATTCCATCTTACTCTTTGAGGTGCGACCGCAGTATAACAATTTATATAAAGGACGCATTCCATCTTACTCTTTCAGGTGTGACCTCAGTATAACAATTTATATAAAGGACACATTCCATCTTACTCTTTGAGGTGTGACCTCAGTATAACAATTTATATAAAGGACGCATTCCATCTTACTCTTTGAGGTGTGACCTCAGTATAACAATTTATAGAAAGGACGCATTCCACATTTCTCTTTCAGGTGTGACTTCAGTATAACAATTTATATAAAGGACGCATTCCATCTTACTCTTTCAGGTGTGACCTCAGTATAACAATTTATATAAAGGACGCATTCCATCTTACTCTTTGAGGTGCGACCGCAGTATAACAATTTATATAAAGGACGCATTCCATCTTACTCTTTGAGGTGCGACCGCAGTATAACAATTTATAGAAAGGACGCATTCCATCTTACTCTTTGAGGTTCGACCGCAGTATAACAATTTATATAAAGGACGCATTCCATCTTACTCTTTGAGGTGTGACCTCAGAATAACAATTCATAGAAAGGACGCATTCCACCTTACTCTTTGAGGTTCGACCGCAGTATAACAATTTATAGAAAGGACGCATTCCATCTTACTCTTTGAGGTGCGACCGCAGTATAACAATTTATATAAAGGATGCATTCCATCTTACTCTTTCAGGTGTGACCTCAGTATAACAATTTATAGAAAGGACGCATTCCATCTTACTCTTTGAGGTGCGACCGCAGTATAACAATTTATATAAAGGACGCATTCCATCTTACTCTTTCAGGTGTGACCTCAGTATAACAATTTATATAAAGGACGCATTCCATCTTACTCTTTCAGGTGTGACCTCAGTATAACAATTTATATAAAGGACGCATTCCACCTTACTCTTTCAGGTGCGACCTCAGTATAACAATTTATATAAAGGACGCATTCCATCTTACTCTTTCAGGTGTGACCTCAGTATAACAATTTATATAAAGGACGCATTCCATCTTACTCTTTGAGGTGCGACCTCAGTATAACAATTTATATAAAGGACGCATTCCATCTTACTCTTTGAGGTGCGACCGCAGTATAACAATTTATATAAAGGACGCATTCCATCTTAGTCTTTGAGGTGCGACCTCAGTATAACAATTTATATAAAGGACGCATTCCATCTTACTCTTTCAGGTGTGACCTCAGTATAACAATTTATATAAAGGACGCATTCCACCTTACTCTTTCAGGTGTGACCTCAGTATAACAATTTATAGAAAGGACACATTCCATCTTACTCTTTGAGGTGTGACCTCAGTATAACAATTTACATAAAGGACGCATTCCATCTTACTCTTTGAGGTGCGACCGCAGTATAACAATTTATATAAAGGACGCATTCCATCTTACTCTTTGAGGTGCGACCTCAGTATAACAATTTATAGAAAGGACGCATTCCATCTTACTCTTTGAAGTGTGACCTCAGTATAACAATTTATAGAAAGGATGCATTCCACCTTACTCTTTCAGGTGTGACCTCAGTATAACAATTTATAGAAAGGACGCATTCCATCTTACTCTTTGAGGTGCGACCTCAGTATAACAATTTATAGAAAGGACGCATTCCATCTTACTCTTTGAAGTGCGACCTCAGTATAACAATTTATAGAAAGGTCACATTCGATCTTACTCTTTGAGGTGTGACCTCAGTATAACAATTTATATAAAGGACACATTCCATCTTACTCTTTCAGGTGTGACCGAAGTATAACAATTTATAGAAAGGACGCATTCCATCTTACTCTTTGAGGTGCGACTGCAGTATAACAATTTATATAAAGGACGCATTCCATCTTACTCTTTGAGGTACGACCGCAGTATAACAATTTATAGAAAGGACGCATTCCATCTTACTCTTTGAGGTGCGACCGCAGTATAACAATTTATATAAAGGACGCATTCCATCTTACTCTTTCAGGTGTGACCTCAGTATAACAATTTATAGAAAGGACGCATTCCATCTTACTCTTTGAGGTGCGACCGCAGTATAACAATTTATATAAAGGACGCATTCCATCTTACTCTTTGAGGTGTGACCTCAGTATAACAATTTATATAAAGGACGCATTCCATCTTACTCTTTGAGGTGCGACCTCAGTATAACAATTTATATAAAGGACGCATTCCATCTTACTCTTTAAGGTGCGACCGCAGTATAACAATTTATATAAAGGACGCATTCCATCTTACTCTTTGAGGTGCGACCTCAGTATAACAATTTATACAAAGGACGCATTCCATCTTACTCTTTCAGGTGTGACCTCAGTATAACAATTTATATAAAGGACGCATTCCACCTTACTCTTTCAGGTGTGACCTCAGTATAACAATTTATAGAAAGGACACATTCCATCTTACTCTTTGAGGTGTGACCTCAGTATAACAATTTATATAAAGGACGCATTCCATCTTACTCTTTGAGGTGCGACCGCAGTATAACAATTTATATAAAGGACGCATTCCATCTTACTCTTTGAGGTGCGACCTCAGTATAACAATTTATAGAAAGGACGCATTCCATCTTACTCTTTGAAGTGCGACCTCAGTATAACAATTTATAGAAAGGTCACATTCGATCTTACTCTTTGAGGTGTGACCTCAGTATAACAATTTATATAAAGGACACATTCCATCTTACTCTTTCAGGTGTGACCGCAGTATAACAATTTATAGAAAGGACGCATTCCATCTTACTCTTTGAGGTGCGACTGCAGTATAACAATTTATATAAAGGACGCATTCCATCTTACTCTTTGAGGTGCGACCGCAGTATAACAATTTATAGAAAGGACGCATTCCATCTTACTCTTTGAGGTGCGACCGCAGTATAACAATTTATATAAAGGACGCATTCCATCTTACTCTTTCAGGTGTGACCTCAGTATAACAATTTATAGAAAGGACGCATTCCATCTTACTCTTTGAGGTGCGACCGCAGTATAACAATTTATATAAAGGACGCATTCCATCATACTCTTTCAGGTGTGACCTCAGTATAACAATTTATATAAAGGACGCATTCCATCTTACTCTTTCAGGTGTGACCTCAGTATAACAATTTATATAAAGGACGCATTCCATCTTACTCTTTGAGGTGCGACCGCAGTATAACAATTTATATAAAGGACGCATTCCATCTTACTCTTTGAGGTGCGACCTCAGTATAACAATTTATAGAAAGGACGCATTCCATCTTACTCTTTGAAGTGTGACCTCAGTATAACAATTTATAGAAAGGACGCATTCCACCTTACTCTTTGAGGTGCGACCTCAGTATAACAATTTATAGAAAGGACGCATTCCATCTTACTCTTTGAAGTGCGACCTCAGTATAACAATTTATAGAAAGGACGCATTCCATCTTACTCTTTCAGGTGTGACCTCAGTATAACAATTTATATAAAGGACGCATTCCATCTTACTCTTTCAGGTGTGACCTCAGTATAACAATTTATATAAAGGACGCATTCCACCTTACTCTTTCAGTTGTGACCTCAGTATAACAATTTATAGAAAGGACACATTCCATCTTACTCATTGAGGTGTGACCTCAGTATAACAATTTATATAAAGGACGCATTCCATCTTACTCTTTGAGGTGCGACCGCAGTATAACAATTTATATAAAGGACGCATTCCATCTTACTCTTTGAGGTGCGACCTCAGTATAACAATTCATAGAAAGGACGCATTCCATCTTACTCTTTGAAGTGTGACCTCAGTATAACAATTTATAGAAAGGACGCATTCCACCTTACTCTTTCAGGTGTGACCTCAGTATAACAATTTATAGAAAGGACGCATTCCATCTTACTCTTTCAGGTGTGACCTCAGTATAACAATTTATATAAAGGACGCATTCCATCTTACTCTTTGAGGTGCTACCGCAGTATAACAATTTATATAAAGGACGCATTCCATCTTACTCTTTGTGGTGTGACCGCAGTATAACAATTTATAGAAAAGACGCATTCCATCTTACTCTTTGAGGTGCGACCGCAGTATAACAATTTATATAAAGGACGCATTCCATCTTACTCTTTGAGGTGCGACCGCAGTATAACAATTTATATAAAGGACGCATTCCATCTTACTCTTTGAGGTGCGACCGCAGTATAACAATTTATAGAAAGGACGCATTCCATCTTACTCTTTCAGGTGTGACCTCAGTATAACAATTTATAGAAAGGATGCATTCCACCTTACTCTTTCAGGTGTGACCTCAGTAAAACAATTTATATAAAGGACGCATTCCATCTTACTCTTTCAGGTGCGACCTCAGTATAATAATTTATAAAAAGGACGCATTCCAGCTTACTCTTTGATGTGCGACCGCAGTATAACAATTTATATAAAGGACGCATTCCATCTTACTCTTTCAGGTGTGACCTCAGTATAACAATTTATAGAAAGGACACATTCGATCTTACTCTTTGAGGTGTGACCTCAGTATAACAATTTATATAAAGGAAGCATTCCATCTTACTCTTTCAGGTGTGACCTCAGTATAACAATTTATATAAAGGACGCATTCCATCTTACTCTTTGAGGTGCGACCGCAGTATAACAATTTATATAAAGGACGCATTCCATCTTACTCTTTGAGGTGCGACCGCAGTATAACAATTTATAGAAAGGACGCATTCCATCTTACTCTTTCAGGTGTGACCTCAGTATAACAATTTATAGAAAGGACTCATTCCATCTTACTCTTTCAGGTGTGACCTCAGTATAACAATTTATAAAAAGGACGCATTCCATCTTACTCTTTGAGGTGCGACCTCAGTATAACAATTTATATAAAGGACGCATTCCATCTTACTCTTTCAGGTGTGACCTCAGTATAACAATTTATAGAAAGGACACATTCCATCTTACTCTTTGAGGTGCGACCGCAGTATAACAATTTATATAAAGGACGCATTCCATCTTACTCTTTCAGGTGTGACCTCAGTATAACAATTTATAGAAAGGTCACATTCGATCTTACTCTTTGAGGTGTGACCTCAGTATAACAATTTATATAAAGGACACATTCCATCTTACATTTTTGAGGTGTGACCTCATTATAACAATTTATAAAAAGGACGCATTCCATCTTACTCTTTGAGGTGCGACCGCAGTATAACAATTTATAGAAAGGACGCATTCCATCTTACTCTTTCAGGTGTGACCTCAGTATAACAATTTATAGAAAGGACGCATTCCACCTTACTCTTTCAGGTGTGACCTCAGTATAACAATTTATAAAAAGGACGCATTCCAGCTTACTCTTTGAGGTGCGACCGCAGTATAACAATTTATATAAAGGACGCATTCCATTTTACTCTTTCAGGTGTGACCTCAGTATAACAATTTATAGAAAGGACACATTCGATCTTACTCTTTGAGGTGTGACCTCAGTATAACAATTTATATAAAGGACGCATTCCATCTTACTCTTTCAGGTGTGACCTCAGTATAACAATTTATATAAAGGACGCATTCCATCTTACTCTTTGAGGTGCGACCGCAGTATAACAATTTATATAAAGGACGCATTCCATCTTACTCTTTGAGGTGCGACCGCAGTATAACAATTTATAGAAAGGACGCATTCCATCTTACTCTCTGAGGTGCGACCTCAGTATAACAATTTATATAAAGGACGCATTCCATCTTACTCTTTGAGGTGCGACCTCAGTATAACAATTTATATAAAGGACGCATTCCATCTTACTCTTTCAGGTGTGACCTCAGTATAACAATTTATAGAAAGGACGCATTCCATCTTACTCTTTGAGGTGCGACCTCAGTATAACAATTTATAGAAAGGACGCATTCCATCTTACTCTTTCAGTTGTGACCTCAGTATAACAATTTATATAAAGGATGCATTCCATCTTACTCCTTCAAGTGTGACCTCAGTATAACAATTTATAGAAAGGACGCATTCCATCTTACTCTTTGAGGTGCGACCGCAGTATAACAATTTATATAAAGGACGCATTCCATCTTACTCTTTCAGGTGTGACCGCAGTATAACAATTTATATAAAGGACGCATTCCATCTTACTCTTTCAGGTGTGACCTCAGTATAACAATTTATATAAAGGACGCATTCCATCTTACTCTTTGAGGTGCGACCTCTGTGTAACAATTTATATAAAGGATGCATTCCATCTTACTCTTTGAGGTGCCACCGCAGTATAACAATTTATTTAAAGGACGCATTCCATCTTACTCTTTGAGGTGCGACCTCAGTATAACAATTTATAGAAAGGACGCATTCCATCTTACTCTTTCAGGTGTGACCTCAGTATAACAATTTATAGAAAGGACGCATTCCATCTTACTCTTTGAGGTGTGACCGCAGTATAACAATTTATATAAAGGACGCATTCCACCTTACTCTTTGAGGTGCAACCTCAGTATAACAATTTATAGAAAGGACACATTCGATCTTACTCTTTGAGGTGTGACCTCAGTATAACAATTTATATAAAGGACGCATTCCATCTTACTCTTTGAGGTGCCACCGCAGTATAACAATTTATATAAAGGACGCATTCCATCTTACTCTTTGAGGTGCGACCTCAGTATAACAATTTATATAAAGGACGCATTCCATCTTACTCTTTGAGGTGTGACCTCAGTATAACAATTTATATAAAGGACGCATTCCATCTTACTCTTTGAGGTGCGACCGCAGTATAACAATTTATATAAAGGACGCATTCCATCTTACTCTTTGAGGTGCGACCGCAGTATAACAATTTATATAAAGGACGCATTCCATCTTACTCTTTGAGGTGCGACCACAGTATAACAATTTATAGAAAGGACGCATTCCATCTTACTCTTTCAGGTGTGACCTCAGTATAACAATTTATAGAAAGGACGCATTCCATCTTATTCTTTCAGGTGTGACCTCAGTATAACAATTTATATAAAGGACGCATTCCACCTTACTCTTTCAGGTGTGACCTCAGTATAACAATTTATAGAAAGGACGCATTCCATCTTACTCTTTGAGGTCCGACCTCAGTATAACAATTTATATAAAGGACGCATTCCATCTTACTCTTTCAGGTGTGACCTCAGTATAACAATTTATAGAAAGGACTCATTCCATCTTACTCTTTCAGGTGTGACCTCAGTATAACAATTTATAAAAAGGACGCATTCCATCTTACTCTTTGAGGTGCAACCTCAGTATAACAATTAATATAAAGGACGCATTCCATCTTACTCTTTCAGGTGTGACCTCAGTATAACAATTTATATAAAGGACACATTCCATCTTACTCTTTGAGGTGCGACTGCAGTATAACAATTTATATAAAGGACGCATTCCATCTTACTCTTTCAGGTGTGACCTCAGTATAACAATTTATAGAAAGGACACATTCGATCTTACGCTTTGAGGTGTGACCTCAGTATAACAATTTATATAAAGGACGCATTCCATCTTACTCTTTGAGGTGTGACCGCAGTATAACAATTTATATAAAGGACGCATTCCATCTTACTCTATGAGGTGTGTCCTCAGTATAACAATTTATATAAAGGACGCATTCCATCTTACTCTTTCAGGTGTGACCTCAGTATAACAATTTATAGAAAGGACGCTTTCCATTACAGACGACTGAGGAAAGTTATATTCAAATAGATTAATGATTTCAAGCTGCTTTACAAAGCATTAAAAATCAGTTTCTGCTTACATTACTTATGTTTGCATGCCAGGTCATGTTTAGCCTAATAAGTACATAATATTTAGAGGTGTAAGATTAATGTATTACACAGTAAACTGCTGTATCCATTTTGGATAACACCAATATTTTTGCTCATTTTTGCTTATGTACTCCAGATGTTAGTGCAGAATGGCACAAAATACACTGAACCAACCAATATCACCAACATCCTGGCAGACAGGTTCAGCACAAACTTCACCCCCCTCTCACCCCCAAGAGGGCCCATAACCACACCAGAAGAATGTAGAGTCCCTGAAATCACAGACACTCAGGTCAAAACAGCCCTTTCCAAAGCCAAAAACACAGCATCAATGGGACCGGATGGTGTCCCAGGCTGTGTCCTACACAAGCTCAAAGATGAACTAACCCCTCACCTAAACACACTGTACAAACTCAGCCTCTCCACAGGCTACATGCCCTTAGAGTGGCACACAGCAGTGGTTATTCCACTCACAAAGGTGGAGCCATAACAGACACCAGAAACTATCACTCTATAAGCCTGACTAGCTTGGTCTGCAAGGCTATGGAGTGCATCATCATGGAACTCATTAACAGAGACATTGGGATACTCCAAACACTGGACCCTACCCAGTTCGGCTTTGTTAAGGGCAGATCATGCCTCCTAAACCTGGTGGACTTCTTTGAGACAGTTACCAAGGCTATAGATGAGGGAAAGGTGGTACACACAGCCTACCTAGACCTTGCAAAGGCCTTCGACACCATTCCTCATTCTGGTATTATAGACAAGCTCACCAGCCTGAATAGAAACCCCAGTGTCACAAGATGGGTTGCCAACTGGCTCACGGACAGAACCCACATGGTGAGAGTTGTGGCAGCTAGGTCCGACTCTAAATCGGTTACAAGTGGAGTTCCCCAGGACTCAGTCCTAGGACCCCTCCTGTTCGGCATATACTTCTCAGAGGTACAGACAAGCACAGGAGGACTATGGCTGACCAAGTTCACAGACGATTGCAAACTAGGGGCTATAATTGACTCTCCGGCTGACACAGACATCCTCCAAAGGGTCTCACTGAGATGGATACCTGGTGTCAAAATCATGGCCTCAAGCTAAATGCCAAAAACTACCACATTTATTTATTTATTTATTTATTTATTTACATTTGTTGACCGGGGGTGTCCGACTGGATGTAGGTCCATTTTCAGCAGAGGCCCGGGGAGAAAAGCTCCACAGTTAAAATAAACAGACAGTAGTTAACATTGGATTACATAGTGATTAACAATATAGCATAGCAATTACAACATATTTACAGATGAAGAACATAGTACATCAGTAGACAACTAGAATCTTTATCTGTGAAGTACATAACAGACATTAACAAATGTTACAATAAGAAGTTCCTGCTGTATAATAAGTACTAGGCTTATGAGCATCTGAGCTTGCTATAATCAAGGTAGTGGAGTGTAAAGAAAGGTAGTGGTTGGATGGGGTGGGTCATTTTAGAGTGGGAGTTGCAAGGGCATAGCCAGCATGTTTTTAGGTGCGCTTTTAGTAAAGTTTTGAAGTGGGTGCATGATGGTACGGAGGTAATTGTGGGTGGGAGGGATTTCCATAATTTGGCTATGGTGCAAGAGAATAGTGCTTCACCAGCAGTGTTATTGGCTTTAGTGATCTGCAAGTGATTTTTGTTGCTGGATCTTAGTGGTCTGGTGGTGCAATAGGGTTGGAGTAGATTCTGGAGGGATGGGACATTTAGTGGATGGTTTACTAATTTGTGGGCGAGTGAGAGTTGATACCATTGAAGGAGGTGAGGGAGTTCAAGCCAGCCCAGTTCAGCAAGTGAGAGACAGTGGTGACTACGGTAGGATGCCCCTGTGGCGAATTTGGCGATTTTGTTGTAGCAGGTCTCTAGCTTGTTTAGATCGCATTGCCTTAGGTTGGTATATATTGGAGAGGCATAAAGTAGGGTGGAGATAAGGTGGGAATTTGCTACTGAAATCTTTGCTGCTTTGGTGAGAAGTTGCTTATTTCTGTATAGCACTCCTAGTTTTTTGTGGACTTTTTTATGGTCATGGATATGTGAATGTCAGATTTTAGTTTATTGTCTATTTCCACTCCTAGCAATTTGGTGTGTTCAGTTGGGTATATAGTGGTGTTGTCTTTTGCTGTGATGTTAAAGTGAGAGTTGTTTTGAGTATGTTTGGTGGGTTGGAAGATGAGTAGTTTAGTTTTGTTTGGGTTGAATATTAATTGGGCATCGGATAACCAACTTTCAACAGAGGAAAAGGCTTCCTGTGTGACTTTTTGCAGTTTGGGTAGGGACTGGGCTGAGCAGATGATGGTTGAGTCATCTGCGTATTGTATGAGTGTGCCATGTTTGGTGGCAGAGGCCGGATTATTGGTGAAAACAGAGAAGAGTAGGGGTCCAAGGATGGATCCTTGGGGAACCCCTATGGAGGCAGGTAGTTGGGGAAATATGTCATTCTGCCATACAACAGATTGTTGGCGGTCAGACAGGTAACTCTGAAACCAGTTGGTGATTGATTGAGAGAAGGATAGATTATTGAGGACAGAGATAAGTTGTTTGTGTGGGACCGTGTCAAATGTTTTAGATAGGTCTAGGAAAGTAGCAGAGGAGAGATAGCCATTGTTTTTATGCTGAAGGATAGTGTTAGTAAAGGACAGTAAGACAGTGGTGGTACTATGGTTTGGTCTGAAACCATGCTGAGTATTGGAAAGGAGGTTGTTAGTAAGGAGGTAGTCTGAGACCTGAGAGTGTATGCATCTCTCTAGTATTTTGGAGAGTGGAGAGAGAATAGCTATGGGGCGGTAATTGGTTAGTTCTGTGGAGGGTCTGCCTTTGTGGAGGGGAATTATATGTGATACTTTCCACAGTGTGGGAACGTAACTTTCTGACAGAGATCGGTTAATCAAGATGGATACTGGGTAGGCCAGAGCATCAGCTGCGATTTGTAGGTATTCACTTGGGAGGTTGTCTGCAGCTAATTTGGTGGGCTTAAGTTTAGTTAAAAGTTTTTTTATGTTGGAGGTAGATACAGGAGAAAAAGAGAAGGCAGTGGGGAGATTACTAGTTGAAGGTGTGGGTTGGAGGGGAGGGGGGTTGTGTTGTTTAGCTAGTGATAGTATGGTTTGTGTGAAGTGTGTGTTGAATGAGGTAGCAATATTTTCTGAGGAGTGAGGGATGTTAGGAGGAGGGGTACTGACTTTACCTGGGTGGGGGATGGAGTTTATGGAGGACCAGAATTGTTTGGGTCTGTGTTGGGAGGAGTCTAGGGCAGACTGGTAGTATTGGAATTTGTCCTGTTTTATTAGCTTTTTGACTATTGCGTAGTTCTAGGAATTTCTGTCCAGTTGAGGGGGGTTTGGTTTTGCACCAGTGCTCCCAGGCTTTATCCCTGCTTTTCATTTCTGATTTAGTGGTTTTCTGAAGCCATGGGGAGGGTTGTGCTTTGGTTCTGGAAAGACTTATGGGGGCATGGTAATTAAGGATGCTCAGGAAGGTAGTATTAAAAAATTCAACTGTGTCATCAAGACTGAGGTACTTTAGAGGATGCCAGTTACATTCTTTGAGGGATGAGATGAATGTGAGTGGGTTAAAGTTTAGTTTTTTATGTATTTGACGGTAGATGACAGGTTTAGCTTGGTATAGGTATTTTTTGAGTAGGAATGTTGGGGAGTGGTCACTGAGGCTATCTGATAAGCAGCCTGTTATATATAACTGGGGGCTCTTACTGACTAGTATCCAATCTAGGGTATTGTGCTTGCTGGAGTTTTTATTTATCCTGGTTGGCGACTGGACTAGTTGGGTGAAGCCATGAAGGTTTACATGATGGGTTGGATGGTTGCCAGAACAGGATTGCCAGTCAATATTGAAATCACCTAAAATGATAGTTTCTTGGGGGAGATGGTGGGTAGACCAGCTGAGGAGGTTTTCTAGTGGAGGGAAGTTTTGGCCAGGTGGGAAGTAGCATCCAATTATGTTGATGGTTTTGTTTTGGTTTATTTTGAGGTTGGTATATATTATTTCTTCATTGCCTATTTGTGGAGTTTATGATTTTAAGATCTGGATGTTTAGATGCTGTTTAAATATTATAGCTACACCACCTCCTTTCTTGTTTAGCTGGTCTACTCTTAGTATGTCGTAACCTGTAGGGAGTATTTGCTCACTGGTAATGTGAGGTTTTAGCCAGGTTTCTGTCAGGATGACTATATCTGGGGAGTACAAGTCTATGGTGGCATGGAGTTCATGGACTTTGTTGGATATACTTCTCATATTTAGGCTTAGTGGTGGTACTGCGGTAGAGTTGTAACCTCACAGTAAGACGCTGTCCGGTTCAACTCTCAGCTAGAGTGTCTTCTGCATGGAGACATGTGTGAATGGATGTACCTTCATTGAAGGTTGTGCATCAGGGCTGGCAACTCGGTACGTAAAAATCAACTGCCAATCATTAGCAGACCGGAGTTCCACTGTGGCGACCCCTAACCGGGAAAAGCCAAAAGACACAACAACAACAAGTAGAAGAAAGTCACTTGGCTTTCTACTGGCTGCAATATGAGAAACATTGTGGTTTCTAGTCTGATTATGAGGACTGGGGTTGGAGATGGTAGGGCCAGGGTTGGGGTGGATGTCTCCACTTAGGGCTAGTTTTGATATGCATGAGGTTATTAGTTTTCTCAGTTTTTGAATGCGTTTGTTTATAAGGGAAAGTTGATGATTGTGCTCTGTGGGTAATAGGTATGGTGGGAGGGTTACTATGTTAAGTTGTAGGGATGCTTTATGTTTGAGTAATATAGTTGGTAGAATATGTGGGGGGTACATAGAGATGGTTCTTAAGTTGGTGGAAGGGGAGATGAGTGAGGGTGAGACATGAGTGGTGGTGTGAGTAGTAGTATAGTGGTAGTGGTTGAGTGGGAGAATGACAGAGCCTTGGTAGGATGTAAGATATGCAAGGAGAGTGCATGCAGTGAGCATAGGTAAGATATGCTTGTACATGTTAGTTGAGGAGGTGTGATAGTAGTGGGACGATGGAGAAGGTAGTGTTGGGTTAGCACTGTGGTTGGCTATTGGAAAGATGGGAGGGGTTTGTGAGTATAATAAAGGTGGGACCACTGGGGGCAGGAGGGAATAGGGGGCAGGGTGGGGAGTGAAGCGGGTAGAAACCCTGTTAGTTGCTCTTATGAGGGGGCTGGAAACAATCAGGTAACAGAGTTAACTGATAAATGAACATATGATTGTGACAAGGGTGGTTGTAGTTTTAAAAATGGTGCCTGCCACAGGTAATATTTATTAACTTTGGGATTGTCTTAAGGTAATAAACAAGGAAGGGGGAGGGGAGAAAAAGGGTATGAGCAAGCAGTTCTTTGTACTGCTACTAATGAGCCAAAGCAAAGACAAGTTTGTGTTTAAGAAAATCACAATTGACCAAGGACTGCTCTGAAACTACACATAGGTGGTAGTCCCCTAAATACAGAAGACATAATAAGGGATCTGGGGACCCAAGTAGATAGTAATCTCACCTTTGATAATCACATTGCCAAAGTGGTTAGAAAATCCTTCTATGTGGCCAACCTAATCACAAAAGGGTTTGCATCCAGATCAAAAGAGGTCATTGTGCCCCTCTACTCATCACTCATCAGACCCATCATAGAGTACAACGCCCCATTTGGGATGTACCTTACAAGATACCTGCAACAGCTGGAAAGACCACAGACGTACCTCACCAAGAGGATCACTTGCCTCAAACAGATGCCCTTTGCAGCTCGACTGAAGAAATTACAGCTGTACTCGGTTGCATACCGCCTACTCAGAGGTGATCTCTGCCTGACATACAAGGCCATGTCCAACCCAGAATTGATAGACATGCTCCACCTAAAGAAAACCTTATCCCCGTGAGCCACACGCTCTAGGGATCTAAACCTCACCACAACAATAAATAGGACATGCTGGAGGGATAGATTCCTGTCCCAGAGACTTCCCATGCTTTAGAACAAGATCCCAGTCTACATTAGGCAGAGCTCCTTGCTAACACTCTTCAAGAGAAACCTTGATGAGTGGATGGGAAACAGAAAGTTTACCTCGGCAATCGCTTCAGTGGCTCTGCTGGACAGAGGCACAGGGGAACTAATCTAAGGGGGTGGCAAAAGCCAACACATTCTGGCTAGGCTTATAAATGCCTTTGGGCAGATAGCCTAGTACCTACCTATGAACCTGTGAACCTATGAACCTATGTAGCTTTCCAGTATGTACAGTAAAGTGTCATACTGAACAGTGGCCCTGTCATTTACAGAAAACAGAGATAATCCAGCTGGCTCAAGTGAAGTCTGGTGTCCCACCTGTGACCAAGAGGGTGACAGGACTAACAAGACTAATCCTTTCTACTCTGCCCAGCAGATTGTAAAGAGATGGAAGCGTTTACAATTTACTTCACAATATTTCCGGACCTCCTGTCAGATCTCTGTTTTTACTGTCAAATTTAACTGCACAACTAAACTGTTGAAAAGATCTAGGAGTGAAAAGAGATACCTCTGGGTTTAGTAGTAAGAATCCTGTCTCACAGTTCCAGGCTCTAGGGTTCAAGGTTCAATCTTGACAACCCCCCCCCCCCCCCACTGTCAACTCTTCTTTTGTTACCTTCTCTCCATGTCTGTGTGGGTTTTCTCCAAGTGTGCAAATTGCCATCTACATCCAGAGAGAGGTTGCTTGACTGATTACATTACGATTGTCCATAGATAGGCTGTCCTTAATTTTCTCCTTGTTAACCCAGGTAAACAGACCCAGAAAAGGGACAGATGATCACTTAATTAACCAGATAAACAAATCAAATTAAATTAAGTTGCAATCATGAATTTGTGAAGCTGCTCTACAGATGCTTGTACAACATTTGAAAAATCACTTTACATTGTTCAAGGATGCATGAATTTATATTTTTCTGACATGCAACGAATACCAAGAGCAACCAGAAGATGGAAGTGTCATCCAGACATATGGATAGGGAGAGGGTACTCTAGACCCAAAGAGGAGAATCTTCTCAAAGATCTACTCATACAAGATTACAGGCCTTTATTGGTGCCTCTAAAATTAGAATAATCCCAAGTGCTTTAAAACTCCTACTAAGACAACAGCTGAGAGACAGCCAAAAGGCAAAGGATCAGAAAGCCAAGGCCTAAAATACTAAAGTACCAAACAAGGCCCGAATCATACAGTCTCAGTCAAAGCAATGATGCTCTGTAAAGCTGTAAAACAATCAATGAGAAGCTACAGGCCAAGGATCAATGGTGGAGATATTTTTGAAGCAAGTACTGGAGGTAGCCACACCTTTGTTGGAGTGTTTTTTTGATTGCAGGATTTTCCACTGGGAATTATACCATCTAATGGTGCAGTATAACCTGAACTGGTAGCTCATGGCCATGATATGAATAGTTCATTCTTACCTGGTTTCTGTCCTTGGAAAAAAATATTTATGGGTTGATGTGAGGCCAGTTCAGAAACTGCATTCAGGAGGAGGTTGGTCCCAAGGGACACCAAGTTTTTGTGAAAAACTAGATATTACTCTTCACAAATACATCCCTAAAGCTTTAAGGTCCTTCCTGTGGGCAATAGCAACAGCCAATAGAAAAAACTATTTCAAGGGATGAACTACTATATTGGTGAAACAGCAGATCTGATTTTTAGACAGACAAACCATTCACTCATAAAATTCAAGTTTAACAGAATTCTTCAAAAAAGGAGGGCAAAGATGTAGAATTATTTTCAAGAACTACAAGGCCAATTAATATTAGGTCATTATCATTGTGATGATGTGAGATATTGCCAGCTATGCCAGAAGTGGTAGGGCAGTGCATGTATAACATATGCCAGCACAGCTAGCTGGAATTTTGTAAAGAATTATATGTCATCTGTATACCAAACTGATTTGTACAGATGCTTGTGATGAAAATGTATTTGTAAAGCTGCTTGTGTTAAAAATGTACCAACAGAGGGTCCTGCTGGACAAAAAAGAAATACACCTGTATGTCAGACTATACTGTAACTGTTGAAATGAATATATTCTAACAGGGGGTACTGGAGGAGAAGAGGTTAATCTCAGTCCAGGGGATACTGGTGGAGAAGAAGTTAATCTCAGTCCAGCTAACTTTGAAAAAGAGTCTGAAATTAAATCACCAAGTTTGGGCCATAAATATTGTATCTTACATTTCTGATTGCAGCCAGAGATAAAATGCCTGGGAAAACCAGGACTAGGACTTGTACTGCATTGTCCTTAGGGGTGAACTAACATACCCTGGAAGTGTGGAGGTTTTGAAATGGTTTTATAGCTTCCAGATGATATAACACATTTCAGCAAAGTTCTGTGTGTATGGTAACACAAATTCTGGTTCAGTTTCTAGCAAAGTGTGGGAACCGCAGTCAGAAGACCAGATCTATGTGATGTCATTCTGTAATCCAGCATTGAAATGAGGTTTTAATACTAGATGAGACAGAAGTCTAAGAGCAGTCTGTTTTTGAAACCTGACCAAGAAGGAAGACCACTCACCCACTTTATTGATATTAAGTTTAGTTCTGGTAGCAGTGGATCTACCTTGTAGTGTGTGTGATGTGAGAGTGTGATGAGAGAGTGTGTGTGATGAGAGAGTGTGTGAGAGAGTATATGTGAGAGTGTGTGTCAGCTACTTGGAGCAGGGACACAGAGCACTGGTTTCACAGAGAGGGTGGTAGAGGACTTCGCTTGGAACACTTGGCTGAGGACTCAACTCTACAGCTTTGTCAGTGGGGAGTTTTACTGGGGGCCTGGTGAAAGAGAGAAACTCAACCCCTGAACTGTGTGTGTTACCTGTGTGGTCTTAAGGTAAATCATGCTTGTAGCAGAGAGCTGCAAATGGAAATGCTGCATCTATTTTTGTTCCAAGTGAACATCCCTCTCCAGTTTCAGTGGTAAGGATTCAGGCTGCTTGATCACTAGCCCAGAGGAGTGACATTACAATCCCGCCCTCTACAAGACCAGAATGTGCATAAATAATGGAAATATGCATCTTGTCTAGTGAATAAGTGTGAGACCCAACGTTATAGTGCCACAAAACATGACACATTTCATGGGTAGGAGGCCTCCTCCTGATGGCTTCTTATAGCTTCATAGGTAAGTACTAAGCTAGCTGCCCTTGGGAGGCACTAAGCCTACACAGTTTTGCGGTTTGTACTTGAATTAATCTATTGGCTGTACCCATCCCAAAGTTGATAATTATATATTATCCCTAATGAGAATATCTGGGATCATACCATAGATAATTTGAAGGGACTCCTCGTGCATGGGATAAAGCATTTAGAAGCAGCCTTTGTCTATTATTAATGCAGGGGCAGCCCTAGGGTAAATATTCTGGTTTTCCATCCATAGATCCAAGTTGCGCTTGAATATGGTCATGGATGAGTTTTGTTTTGTTTTGGATTGGGAGTCTGTTGCATAGCAGTGGTATCCTTTGTGAGATGTACTGGTTCTTCAAAAAACATTTTGTTGATATTGCATAAGAGGTTCATATCCCTAGACCGAGTATTTCTAATGCCATTTGACTTGCTGATGTGCAGTAAATCCATCAGTATTGGGTCATAGGATACCTTGTACACCAGAAACAGGTCACTTCTTAGCAGTCTGTAGGATACAGAGTATAGTGACAGGGCTTTGAGTCAGTACATGTAAGACATGTTGTTTAAGCCTTGCATCCTATTAGAAAGGAATCTCTATGGGCATTACAGTGGTTGCATGTGTCTGGACACATACATGCCAAAGGTAGCATTATATTCAATGATTGGCCTAATGAGGGCTGAGTAAAGGAGAACAATGACAGTCCTAGATGTAGACACAATCCCTTTGTTTATTAGCTGTACAATACAGAAGGACTTTCTTAAAACAATGGACAAATATTGGCTAAAAATTAAGTCACTGTCCATATAGGTTTCCAAATCCCAAACAACTTTATCAGCTCTGAGGGGCTCGTTATTAATGTGGTAGTTCCCTAAGATAGAGGACTTCCCTAAATAAATAGTAATGCATTTTTTGGCATTTAGGTTCAGTCCATGATTTTTGGCACCAGTTCTTTATTTGGAACAAACCTTCCTGTTGGATGGCAAAGTAGTTTGGGAATTCAATGACTGCTTCTAGCTTGCAGTCATCTGCAAGCATAGTCAGCCAGAGCCCTTTGGTATTGGTTTTTACTTCAGAAAAGTAGATGTCAAACAGGAGAGGTCCCAGGAGAGAACACTGGAAGGACTGTACTGGTGACTGGCCTCTTTGTGGAGGTAACGTTCCCCCATTTTGATTCCATGCATTCTGTGAGTCAGCTGACAATCCAGTGAGTGACATAAGGATGTATTCCCAGTTTATTTAGTGTTTCCACTATGCCCGACTGGGGAATTGTGTCAAAAGCTTTGACTACATCAAGCTACGGGATGTGTACCATGTTGCCTTCATCCATTGCTTTGGTGTCCTTTTCAAAAAAAATCCACCATGTTGAGTAAGCATGATCTGCCCTTGATGAATCCAAACTGAGACTGGTCCAGTGTTTGGAGGTTCCATATGTCCTGACTGAATAGTTCCATGATAAGGCTTTCCATGGCTTTGCATACAAAGGCTGGTCAGACTTATGGGTCTGTGGAAAGTCCTCCCTTATGCAGGGGAGCTACTGTACCTTTTTTCCATTCACTTGGTACAAAGCTTGTATGGAGGTGGAGATTAAACAGTCTTGTTAGGAGTGTCGCTAAATTGTGCTTCTTGTTATTTAAATGTATCAAGGGATATTGTCAGGACCCATAGATGTAGTATTTCCAGCTTTTGATAGCACTTTTAGGCCTTGATCTTGTGTAATAGCTGTAGAAGTGCCAGTTTCAGGTATATCGTGAGGGACAGACAGAGGGGTAAAATTAGAGCTAAATTTATTGGCCAGTAAGCTTGTTATTTTTAGCCTCAGTGTAGGTAACATTGTTTATAATCAGCTCAATGAAGTTCTGCATTGTGCTTTTGAGATTACAAACATAACTAAACATGCCTTGCGACTGAGGATAAAACAGCTGTCCCAGCCACAGACGAACGTGGCTTTGGTGGACTTTATTAAACTCCTCAGTTGTTTATTTCAGTGACAAGGGCTCTAATATTCTAGGAATTAATCTTCGTACTTTTAGTCAGAATGATTTTCCTTTTATTCTAAAGCTTGTTGATATTATGACTACATTGTGTGGATTTATTTCTTGGGTTTGCCCTGCACTTGTTCCTATGGGGTACAGCTGCATCTCAGCAGCTGTTTACATGCTGATACAGTGCAGTGGTGTACATTTGTGTGTATTCAGAGGAGTTAGCTGGGTTTAGTGGTGATTTGAAGCTTGCCAATGTATAACTTAGGAGTAGATAATTTTGTCTTAAAAAAATTTCTAAAGTTCCAAAACAATTTCTGCATGTAAAACTCAGTGTACAAACCAAAAAACAAAATAAGTAAAAACAGTGGAATGGTGAATTTCTAGAGGAACCTTGGGAGGAAGGGATCCTCTGGTTTCAATTTTATTTTGAAGTAGACAGCTTTATGGTCAGACCTAACAAGTAATGAAGGTATGCATGGGATGATGCAAGATGCTCCTATATTAATAAAGACAAGATTTAAAATGTTATTCCCCATAGTGGGTACTCCTATTCCAGGGCATTTCTACTGAAAGCCCAGGAATATCTGTACTTGTGCAACAGCGTTGATGTAGGTTTCCCAGTCTGTAGCGGTATAGTTTAAATCAGCTAGGAATATGATACTGTGTTTAATACTGAGTGATTCTAGTTCCTATTGATAGGTGTTGCTGCTTTCTATTGTCATAGGAGTTCTATAGCTAGTTAATATGTGATGCAGGACCTTTCTGGTCGGTTCTATACCTAGTTAATACATGGTGCAGAACCTTTCTGGTCAGTTCTATACCTAGTTAATACATGGTGGAGGACCTTTCTGATGGGTTCTATCGCTAATATATGGTGCAGGACCTTTGTCATAGTTTCATAGGATGATACTAGGCTATTGGCCTGGAGGCCCTTATAAGCTTAGCCAACAATTTCACCCATGTTCCCACAAAGTCAGCACCTGTTTCCCCTGTCCAGCAGGGACACAGATATGATCCCAGGGGTATATTTTCTGTTTCCCATCCAGTCATCCAGGTTCCTCTTAAAGAGGGCTAGTGAGGTACTCTGCTTGACATGGAGAGGGAGTCTATTCCACAGATGGGGGAGTTGTTGGGACACAAATCTATCCCATCAACAAGTTCTATTAATGTCACAGACCAGGCCGAGGCCTTGTGTGTGTTGCGTGACTGGAGTTTGACTTATGGATATGCAGCAACTCCATCAGGGCCAAGTCTGAGATGGCCTTGTATGCCAGGCACAGGTCACCCCTGAGCAATCTGCACAAGACTGAGTAGAGGGACAGGGATTTTAGCCTATCTGTATAGGACAGGTGTTTGAGACCCTGGATTTTCCTGGTCAAGAACCTCTGTGGTCTCTCCAACTGCTGCATGTGCTTGGCAAGGTACATGCCGAAGGTGGCATTGTTCTCTATAATGGGTCTGATAAGGGAGGAGTACAGAGATGTTATGACCTCCTTGTTCTTGGATGAAATGCCCTTATTTAAGAGGTGGGCATGTAGAAAGCTTTCCATACAATGAAGGCAACCTGGTGGTCTATAGTCAGGCTGCTATCAACCTGGGTGTCCAAGTCCCTCACAACTGATTGCGTGCTTAGTACGTTGTGTGAATTTCTGCTCATCTTGCTAGAGCTCCATTGTGCCTGACGGAGGAATTACAGAGCTACATAAGTATATTTTTTGCACTTTAACTGTTCCAAGTTTCTTATCAGTACTGCACTGATTTTATTTGCCTATCAGTACTGCACTTGTTTTATTTATAGGTTCATAGTTTCATAGGTAGGTATTAGGCTATCTGCCCAAGGGCATTTATAAGCCTAGCCATAGTGTGTCAGCTTTCGCCACCCCATTGATTAATTAACTGAGCCTCTGTCAAGAAAAGCCAATGAAGTGATCCCAAGGGTGTATTTTCTGTTATCCATCCACTCGTCAAGGTTTCTCTTGAAGAGTGTTAGTGAGGGGCTCTGTCTAATGTAATCAGGAATTTTGTTCCAAAGCATAGGGAGTCTCTGTGACAGGAATCTATCCCTCCAGCATGTTCTATTTATTGTTGTGGTGAGGTTTAGCTCAACAGAGCGAGTGGCTCACAGTGACTTGGATTTCTTTAGGTGGAGCATGTCCATCAATTCTGAGTTGAACATGGCTTTGTAAGTCAGGCAGAGATCACCTCTGAGTAAGCGATATGCGACAGTACAGCTGGAGTTTTTCCAGTCGGGCTGCATAAGACATATGTTTGAGGCTAGTAATCCTCTTGGTGAGGTACTTTTGTGGTCTTTCCAGCTGTTGGAAGTGTCTTGGGAGGTACATCCCAAATGGGGCATTGTACTCTATGATGGGTCTGATGAGTGACGAGTAGAGGGGCACTATAACCTCTTTATTTCTAGATGCGAACCCTTTAGTAATTATATGGGCTACATAGAAGGATTTCCTAACTACTTTGGCAATATGATTGTCAAAGGAGAGATTACTATCTACCTGGGTCCCCAGATCTCTTATTACCTCTTCTGTATTAAGGGGGCTGCCACCTATGTGGTAATTCATGTGTGTTTGTTTTTCCCAAATGGGATGACTATGCATTTTTTTGGCATTTAGCTTGAGACCATGACTTTGACACCAGGTGTCCATCTCAGTAAGGCCCTTTTGGAGAATGTCCATGTCAGCCGGAGAGTCAATTATGGCTCCCAGTTTGCAGTCATCGGCGAACTTGGTTAGCCATAGTCCTCCTGTGTTTGCCTGTACTTCTGAGAAGTATATGCCAAACAGTAGGGGTCTCAGGACGGAGCCTTGTGGGACACCACTTATGACTGGTTTAGAGTCGGACCTGGAGCCCGCTATTCTTACCATGTGAGTTCTGTCTGTAAGCCAGTTGGCAACCCATCTCGTGACGTAGGGGTTTATGTTCAAGCTGATGAATTTTTCTATAATTCCCGAGTAGGGAATGGTGTCAAAAGCCTTGGCGAGGTCGAGGTAGGCTGTGTAAACTGCCTTCCCTCATCTATGGCCTTGGTGACTGTCTCGAAGAAGTCAACCAGGTTTAGTAGGCATGATCTGTCCTTAACAAAGCCGAACTGGATTGGGTCAAGTGTTTGGAGGTTCCCAATGTCTTTGTTAATGAGTTCCATGATGATGTGCTCCATAGCCTTGAAGACCAGGCTAGTCAGGCTTACGGGATGATAGTTACCAGGGTCAGTTGTGGCCCTTCCTTTGTGGAGCGGAATAACCATTGCTATGCACCATTCTATGGGCACGTAGCCTGTGGAGAGGCTGAGGTTGAACACTGTATTTAGGTGGAGGGTTAGTTCGTACTGTAGTTCATGCAAGATGCAGCCTGAGACACCATCTGGCCCCATTGACACTGTGCTTTTAGCTTTTGAAAGGGCTGTTTTCACCTGTGCATCTGTGATTTCCGGGAAACTACACTTTTCCGGTATTGTTGTGGGCCCTTTTGGAGGTGAGAGGGGGGTGAAGTTTGCACTGAATCTATCTGCCAGGATGTTGGCAATATCAGTAGGTTCAGTATATTTTGTGCTATTTTGCACTAACTCAGAGCATATCTGTGAGTTGCCACTTAGATTCTTGACATAGCTAAAGAAGGCTTTGTGGTTATCTTTCAAATCCTTGGCTATTTTTTCTTTTGAAGTTAGCCTTGGAGGATTTTATGAGGGACCTTAGTTTCTTACTGATACTGATCAGGGATGTCTTTCCTTCTTGGGATTTGCTTTTTGTCTGAACTAGTTTCCTCCTTCTATTGTATAGCCTGTTTATGGCAGGGGTCCACCAGACTGGTTTCCTTCTCTTAGGGGAGTGAGTCTTGGTTTTGCTAGGGATGGCATGATCCATACATCCTTGTAGGTGCTCATAGAGTGCATTTGTAAAGGTTCCTGCATCTTGGACACTGTTATCCTTTAGCATGGGGGCATTTGAGTTGATAAATTCTAGGAAGCGCTGGACCTGGGAGTTTGTACTTGAGTAGTTTTCCCAGTTAATGGTAGGGTAATTGAAATTGTCCAATATCAGGGTGTTCAGTAGGACCTTCATGTTTTCCAGTGTCTCCAGAAAGGCAGAGTGGTGGTCCTGGGTCATGGAGAGTGATCTGTAGCAGTCCACAATTTGCATTGCAGATTTGCCTGATGTTAGTTGCACATGGATGATCTCAGAGGTATCATGCTGTGCCACTAACCTGGAGGTGTAGGGATCCTTGATGAATATGAATACACCCCCTCCTTTTGTGTTTCGGTCCATGTTCTGTGGCCGAAATGTGTGGTATAAGTTGTAGCCCAGTAGTGCTGGGGTGCTCTGTGGCGCCTTGAACCAGGTTTCAGTTACTGCACAGATATTGATGTTCTCCATACTGAGGAGTGCTTCGAGTGTGTGCATTTTGAGTTTTAAATTCCTGGCGTTGAATAGCATAACCCTCATTTGTTTTATTTGTGCTGTTTACGGAGGTGGGTTTGACTTTTGAGCCTTGCCTAAAAAAGGCACTATGGGGGCAACAAGAGCCTTGACCAGTATTCTAAAGCCTAGGGGTGACAAGTGCAAGCCATCTCTTGCAAAGCAACAAAGCTTGTTGAGCATGTCATCCCAGGCTGACAGACACTGGATCCCCTTTGAATGACACCAGAAGCTTAGCCAATTGTTAAATGAAATTGATCATTTTTTCTTTATACTGTGGTATCTTTCTTGGTGAGGGCAGGATGCTACTCAGGGTCAGATTTATCTGATTAACAGTACTACACTGGTTGTATTTATTTCTTTGACTAAATTATTTACTTTTGTGTGTCTCCATTTATATATTTGCTGACCTCTAGTTGAATTTTTGGTTTTCCTCCCAACCTCCACACAACTATTGTGCTCTTAAAGTTGGTGGCTTTCGCTGTTGCCCACCCCTACTGTAAATTTGATAAGGGACACTCATCCCAGTCCCTTCGCATTAGCTCATACTACCTAATACAGAGATCATTTGGGAAGGCCAACCCCCTTGGTTCCTTAACCTTGAATTTTATTCTGTTCCTTCTCTCTCCCTTTCCACTTTACTAAAAAAAAACAACACTTTGTTCATCTGCTTTTACTGTATTTGTGTTTCCTCCTCTTACTCTATTACTTTATCCTGTTTTTCTGTTACTTGCTACAACTTGTTCTCTAAAGTGTTCAATTGCATCTTTTCCATTGGATTTATTACTGCTTATTTATAGTCTGTTTAAATTGTAAGTATTTTTCTAAGCATCTTAGGTTCTGGTTTAAGGATGTGGGGTTTAGGCTTACCCCTTAGCTCTCCCTGGCCTGTCTCTCAGATTCTGACAAATATGGATGGACAATTTCCTATAGTTTCTCCTGCCAGTCTGGTTGATATGGGCATCCTGAGATAGTGTAGCAACTGCCTTATGTACACCGACAACCACTTACTATCACCTACGAACACAATTTGTGAGAGATGCAATTACATAATAGAGTCTATGCTCTCACAAGCCAATATATCAGACACTGAGAAGGTTGTCAACACAATCACTACACCTCAAACATCACCCACACCTACACAACACATACCCACATATGTGGAGGTCCTCAACAAAAACATACACAAACAAAGCCAAAAATGCACACAATCTCCACAGCCCTCCACACCACATACCATGCATAGTTCACACACCTGTCTCTCACAACCACTAAGGCGTAACCATAAACCCAACATATTAGTCACAGGAGACTCCATTGCAAGACACATAGATGTGCCTCTCACCAGACTAGATAAGAAGAAAGTCACAGTTAGTTGTCTGTCAGGGGCTAGAATCTGCCATATCTCACATGCAATCAAGTTTCTCAACAACAGGTACTGTAATGACTCTGTAATAGTCCATGTTGGTGTGACTGACTTGAGACATACCTCCCTGGACTATGAGAGAGACAGGATTGAACTCACTGAATATGTGTCCCAGGCAGGTATGTCCCTAGCCTTAAGCAGCATTCTACTGTCATCGAGAACGATGCCTCAATACAAGCAGAAAATGATTGACTAACAATTGGCTTAGTTTCTGATGTCATTCCAAGGAGATTCAGTGCCCTGCAGCCTGGGAAGATGTGATTGACAGACCACAGTGCTTTTCCAGAGATGATCTGCATCTGTCTCACTTGGGCTTCAGGTTTCTGGCAAAGGATCTTGCCTACCACATAGTGCCTTTTTTAGAAAAAGTGTTAAGATTAAACTACCAACATAAAAATTTCAACAAAACACAAATTAAAGGTCATGCTGCTAAACACTAGGAGTCTAAACATGAAACTGCATTCATTGCAAGTATTCTTTACCCTGGAAAATGCTGACATGAGGCCAGTCACAGAAACCTGTCTCAAAGCTGCAGAGAGTATCCCAGCCTTACCTGGTTACTCATCCTATCATACATTCAGACCCCAAACTGTGGGTAGTAAAGCCAAAGGAGGTGGAGTTTCAATATATATGGAAGACATACACACCTCCATGCTGGTCAAACAGTATGATGCACAGGAGACACTCCACTGATAACCACCCCTATACAAATCATAGATAGTTACTTGCTCCCAAATCTGACTCAAGATGCCCAATCTGCCTATCTGGACCTCCTCAAATCTATCACGGTTCAACCCTTTACCCTGATCCTGGGTGACTACCCAAACATAGACTGGAAGAACTACTCATGCCAGAACACAAATGCCCAGAGATCCCTCGATTTTGTCAGTGTAAATCCTTTGGTACAGCTAGTCGATAACCCCACAAGAAGTGATAATATCTTGGACTTGGTATTAACCAACATGAGTAACCACTGCAGCATCCCTGCAGTATCATCCTCCCTGGTTAGATCCGACCATAAAGTGGTCACTTTTGAAGCCATCATCTCCGCCGACCCCCGTCTAGATTTGGTCAAACAAAAAAACTTCTCCAAAGCTGATTACAGCCTCCAGATGGATGATCTAAACAGCTTCACAGCCCCCTCCCCCTCTCTAGGAACTGGCACCAGAGTACCCAAAACGATACCAAAGCACCATATGAACATTTATATAGATGCATGGAATCAGGAGTGGAGCGTCCACCGATCTGGGAAATTATAGACCCATCAGCCTAACTAGCTTGATCTGCAAGGCCATGGAACAGATTATCATGGACCTCATTAACAAGGACATTGGCAACCTCCTCCAAACACTCAATCCCACACAGTTTGACTTCATCAAGAGGAGGTCGTGTCTTTTAAATCTGGTCAACTCTGAGACAGTCACCAAAGCCATGGACTAGGGGAAGACTGTCCACACTGCCTACCTTGAACTGGCCAAAGCCTTTGACACTATTCCCCACTCAGGTATAATAGATAAACTCTCTCAGTTAGGCATCAATCCATATGTTACCAGATGGGTAGCAAGCTGGCTTACAGATAGAACCCACCTAGTCAAAATAGGGGAATCCACCTCAAGCAGTAAATCCGTATTGAGCGGAGTACCCCAGGGTTCGGTCTTGGGGCCTCTGTTATTTGGGATATACTTTTCTGAGGTGCAGGCCAAAGCCAGTGGGTTTGGCTGACCCAGTTTGCAGATGACTGCAAGTTGGGCACTGTCATCAATTCCTATAGTGATGTGGACATCTTCCAGGAGGGTCTCACCCAAATAAATGACTGGTGCCAGAAACATGGCCTCAAACTGAATACCAAAAAATGCATCATCCCCTTTGAGGAGAGTGACATCCCTACATATTATCACATTAATAACTATGTCTTAAGCATGCAACCAGTTGTAAGCGATTTGGGCACCCAGGTTGATAGCAACCTGACTTTTGACCACCACTTAGCTTCCTTTGTATGGAAAGCTTTCCACATGGCCCACTTTGTAAGTATGGATATCTCATCCAGGGACAAGGAGGTCATAACATCCCTGTATTCTTCCCTTATAAGGTCCATTATTGAGTACAACACCCTGTTTGGCATGTACCTCACAAAGCACATACAGCAGCTGGAGACACCACAGACATTCCTCACCAGGAGAATCCAGGGCCTCAAAGGTCTAACATATACAGGTAGGCTAAAAGCCCTATCCCTCCACTCAGTTTCATACAGACTCCTCAGAGATGACCTCTGTCTGGCATACAAGGTGATCTCAGACACCACCTTGATGGGACTGCTGCATATCAGCAAGTCACGCTCAACTAGAGTAACACACGTGTGTGGCTTCAACTTGGTCTGTGACATCAATATGACTTGTTGGTGAGACAGATTTGTGTCCCAGAGACTCCCCCCATCTGTGGAATAGACTCCATCTCCACATCATACAGAGTACCTCTTTACCCCTTTTTAAGCTCAACCTGGATAACTGGATGGGAAATAGAAAATACATCCCTGGGATTCCACCCATGTCTCTTCTGGACAGGGGCATTGGGTGCTGATTTTTCCAAACATGGGCTAAACTCTTGACAAGTCTTATAAGGGCCTTAGGGCCAATAGCCTTGCCTTGTAATTTTTATGATTCTACGATCCTAGGTTATTAATGTGATAATTAGTGAGTACACCATTTTCCCCAAAGGGAATAATGATGCATTTCTTGGCATTCAGTTTGATGTCATGCTTCTGGCACCAGTCAGTTTGGGTAAGGCCCTCTTGGAGATTTTCACATCACTACAGGCATTTTTGACAGTGCCCAGCTTGCAGTCATCTGTAAACTTGGTCAGCCACAGACCACAGATGTTGGCTTGCACCTCAGAAAACTATATCCCAAACAGTAGATGCCCCAAGACCAATCCTTGGGGTACACCACTTGTTATGGGTCTACTACTAGAGGTGGCTTTCTCTATTTTGACTGAGTGGGTTCTATCAGTGAGACAGTTAGCTACCCATCTGGTAACATACGGGTTGATGCATAGCTGAAAGAGTATCTATTATACCTGAGTGGGAAATAGTGTCGAAGGCTTTGGTTAGGTCAAGGTAGGTGGTGTGCATCATCTTCTCCTCATCCATGACTGTGGTGACTGTTTCAAAGAAGGCAACCAAGTTTAACAAGCATGATCTTCCTTTGAAAAAAACAAACTGTGTGGGATCAAGCGTTTTGAGGTTGCCAATGTCCTTGTTTATAAGTCCCATGACAATGCATTCCATGGCCTTGCAGATCAGGCTAGTTAGGCTGATGGACCTATAAATGCCTGGGTTGGCGGACGTTCCACCTTTCTGTAGAGAGATGACAGTGTCTGTCCTCCATTCTAATGGTTATCTGGACATGAAGAAGCTCTCTTGGTATTCTACTACTATAGTATTTTGGACCAACTTTGTACCACCTCTGCCCTTGTGCTTTAAGTATGTGTTCAGGGCAGCCAGTCTTTTCTGCATGTATTTTAGCCTGCATAGCTACTAGTCTGAAGACAAATGCTTCACTGTCCTGGTTTGTAAGCAATAGCCTTACAGTCTGTAAACCTCCTCCGCAGACATTCTGCTGGTCGGCTTTTAATCTCTACTTCCCAATGGACACCAACATTTACTCTTTTACTCAAACTATTTTTCTCTTATATTTTCTTCGCTTCTTCTAGACTTGCTACTCCCATTATTAAGATCCTCCTGTCTTTCTTCAGTGGAACTGCACGTCTTCAAGGAAGCCACCCTTGGTCTCCCTTCCTTTCTTATTTCTCCTTGCCCAAGAAAGTTATTAAACTGCTTTCAGCTCTAAACCAGTATTTGTTCACAGTCACCAATGACTCAGTGCACTCAACTGTCTCTTTAGTGTGTTTTTAAGTTTTCTATAGAAGTATCCCTGCAAGCAAATAGATATATATGTATGTATGTATGTAAGTGACATCTGCAGTTTCAACACCAGTCTGTGCACTATATTTTTACAAAAATGATACATATTATGGCAATCAAAAGAAAGAACTTTGTCCGCTGCAATAGCTCATTGGTGCTTTCTCCTTCAGCTGTGCTCCACCGATTGTTTTTAGCAGTCCATGGTCTTCCTTCCTCAAGCTTTTCTCTCCTTTGCCCCAGAGGGTTATGTAACCAGTTTCACTTCTGAGCCACTATTTGCCAGAGCTGCAGTCCTGCATTTTGGGTGAGTTCCCATTGTTTTGCTGATATTTAGGGGTGGGGGTAGCCTTTGGAGTTTGCATTTCAAAGCCCATAGAAACGTCCTTTCCATTACACAGTTGTTCAAATATTACCATTAGTCAGGTCAAGGTGATATTGGACTAACTCTCCAACTAGAGCAACAAAATCAAGACTTTTATCTACTAGCACAGAGGCCTTTTAAACTGCATTATTCTTTGTTTTTCTGTCTCTTTCCCAAGTTTTCAACCCTCTTCATTCACCCTCGCTAATGCTTGGGCTCACTCCCCTATCCTACCTCCATTTCTCACACCCCCTTCTTACTCTGTATTTATATTTCTATAGCTTTCTCTGTCTCTTTGCCATGTTTTCAACCCGCTTTGTTCACCCTTGCTAATGCTTGGGCTCACTCCCCTACCTTACCACAATCCCCACTGACCCTCTCTCTTACCCACTCAAGTGCTCCGAATTGTGTGGAATGCTCCATATTTAATATTACCCAAGACTACTGTTCCACATTGAAGAGTGATTGCTGGCTCCACTTTGCATTTTTTGATTGGCTCATGTTCCGAAATTACAGGCAACTGGCATTGTAGTATATGAACCAATTGATAACCTCTCCAAATACAATGGGAGCCAAAAAGCAGGTGCACAACACATACCTCTCAACTTTGCAAATTGTGCTGAAAATGATGTTTTGGGGCTGAAAGTTAGAAGGTGCCACAAATTCCTGTATGATCTCTTTAAATTACAGTTTATATTTTACTTTCATTTTTACTTCCCAGTTGTTCAAAATGTCAGCAAGCCCCAGGGAGTCAACAACATTCAAGGATGAATGAGATGACAATAGACCAGCAACATCATTCTGAGTGAGCAGGAAAGTAAATGGCAAGTAAAAAAATAGTTACCTAGCCAGGCAAGTAAAGTCAGCATTAAACTTTACTTAAGTGCACCTATGCAGTCCAACACCAAACAGTGGAGGGAAGGCTTCTGAGATTTTTGAACAGAAGTTATTAACAGTTTAATAGTTCTAATTGGATAAGGTCAAAAAATGGAATAAGAGTAACTGAACAGATTCCCAATGGGGCAGCAATCCAGAACTGACCCAGGAAGGAAAGGGAAGCTGAAATAGTTATATTGGTCGACCCCACATCATCTGACCCCACCCCACCCCCAGGATGAGACCATGCAGTTTTAAGTAACACTGAAAAGTAATCCAGGCCAGGGGGTACAAGTAAGTTCTGGAATATTTTAATGAAAGATAGATATCCATTATTTGGTCTGCAGTGCTAATACAAGTGTGCACTCAGTGCACAACAGAAATCTAAGTTGTCTCGCTCATAGAACAGTAACGGTGAAAAATGTGGAAGCTGTTTAGACTGGTAGCAGAATGTTAAGAAAGTAGGGGTCTATTTCTGAGAAATTCTTGATGTAGCACTAACGCTTGATTGATGAATAATCTGCAACTCTTCTGACCAATTGCATCTGAATCATTTTGTGAAGCTGCTTTTGTGTGTGTGTGTGCGCATTTGCGTGTATATTTTTAAATAAGTGAAGATTTAAAAGGGACTCTGGATTAAATTTTTTACCTTGCAGCATAGAACATCTGAAATGGAATTGATAAGTTACACATTTATCCTTGTAATGAGGGAGAATTGAAGTTTTAGCTTGTAATTTTGCCTAATTATTAAATTACAGCATTTTTCCATAAGAAAATTAAGCATTTTAGTCTGAAGATGATCGATCCCAAAGCACCCCCCCCCAGAAAAAAGCAAATGACTAAGGAAAGAGAGTGATGGGAATGAGAAAATATTAAATGCAATCTCTACTTGTTACCTGCTCTACCTCTACTTGTTAACTTCTCTATCTCTACTTATTACCTGCTCTACCTCTACTTGTTAACTGCTCTATCTCTACTTGTTACCTGCTCTACCTCTACTTGTTAACTGCTCTATCTCTACTTGTTACCTGCTCTACCTTTACTTGTTAACTGCTCTATCTCTACTTGTTACCTGCTCTATCTCTACTTGTTACCTGCTCTACCTCTACTTGTTACCTGCTCTATCTCTACTTGTTACCTGCTCTACCTCTACTTGTTAACTGCTCTATCTCTACTTGTTACCTGCTCTACCTCTACTTGTTAACTGCTCTATCTCTACTTGTTACCTGCTCTACCTCTACTTGTTAACTGCTCTATCTCTACTTGTTACCTGCTCTACCTCTACTTGTTAACTGCTCTATCTCTACTTGTTACCTGTTCTACCTCTACTTGTTACCTGCTCTATCTCTACTTGTTAACTGCTCTATCTCTACTTGTTAACTGCTCTATCTCTACTTGTTACCTGCTCTACCTCTACTTTTTACCTGCTCTATCTCTACTTGTTACCTGCTCTACCTCTACTTGTTAACTGCTCTATCTCTACTTGTTACCTGCTCTACCTCTACTTGTTACCTGCTCTATCTCTACTTGTTACCTGCTCTATCTCTACTTGTTACCTGCTCTATCTCTGCTTGTTACCTGCTCTATCTCTACTTGTTACCTGCTCTATCTCTGGTTGTTACCTGCTCTATCTCTACTTGCTACCTGCTCTATCTCTACTTGCTACCTGCTCTATCTCTGCTTATTAACTGCTCTATCTCTACTTGTTACCTGCTCTATCTCCGCTTGTTACCTGCTCTATCTCTGCTTGTTAACTGCTATATCTCTGCTTGTTAACTGCTAAATCTCTACTTGTTGCCTGCTCTATCTCTACTTGTTACCTGCTCTATCTCTACTTGTTACCTGCTTTATCTCTGCTTGTTAACTGCTCTATCTCTACTTGTTAACTGCTCTGTCTCTGCTTGTTACATGATCTGTCTCTACTTGTTACCTGTTCTATATCTACTTGTTACCTGCTCTATCTCTACTTAACTGCTCTATCTCTACTTGTTACCTGCTCTATCTCTGCTTGATAACTGCTCTATCTCTGCTTGTGAACTGCTCTATCTCTACTTGTGAACTGCTCTATCTCTGCTTGTTACATGCTCTGTCTCTACTTGTTACCTGTTCTATATCTACTTGTTACCTGCTCTATCTCTGCTTAACTGCTCTATCTCTACTTGTTACCTGCTCTATCTCTGCTTGTTAACTGCTCTATCTCTACTTGTTACCTGCTCTATCTCTGCTTGTTAACTGCTCTATCTCTACTTGTGAACTGCTCTATCTCTACTTGTTAACTGCTCTATCTCTACTTGTTAACTGCTCTATCTCTGCTTGTTACATGATCTGTCTCTACATGTTACCTGTTCTATATCTACTTGTTACCTGCTCTATCTCTACTTAACTGCTCTATCTCTACTTGTTACCTGCTCTATCTCTGCTTGTTAACTGCTCTATCTCTGCTTGTAAACTGCTCTATCTCTACTTGTGAACTGCTCTATCTCTACTTGTGAACTGCTCTATCTCTGCTTGTTACATGCTCTGTCTCTACTTGTTACCTGTTCTATATCTACTTGTTACCTGCTCTATCTCTGCTTAACTGCTCTATCTCTACTTGTTACCTGCTCTATCTCTGCTTGTTAACTGCTCTATCTCTACTTGTTACCTGCTCTATCTCTGCTTGTTAACTGCTCTATCTCTACTTGTGAACTGCTCTATCTCTGCTTGTTAGCTGCTCTATCTCTACTTGTTACCTGCTCTATCTTTACTTGTTACCTGCTCTATCTCTACTTGTTACCTGCTCTATCTCTGCTTGTTAACTGCTCTATCTCTACGTGTGAACTGCTCTATCTCTACTTGTGAACTTCTCTATCTCTACTTGTTACCTGCTCTGTCTCTACTTGTTACCTGCTCTGTCTCTACTTGTTATGTGTTCTATATCTACTTGTTACTTGCTCTATCTCTGCTTAACTGCTCTATCTCTACTTGTTACCTGCTCTATCTCTGCTTGTTAACTGCTCTATCTCTATTTGTTACCTGCTCTATCTCTGCTTGTTACCTGCTCTAACTCTACTTGTTACCTGCTTTATCTCTGCTTGTTAACTGCTCTATCTCAACTTGTGAACTGCTCTGTCTCTGCTTGTTACCTGCTCTAACTCTACTTGTTACCTGCTTTATCTCTGCTTGTTAACTGCTCTATCTCTACTTGTGAACTGCTCTATCTCTACTTGTGAACTGCTCTATCTCTGCTTGTTACATGCTCTATCTCTGCTTGTTACATGCTCTGTCTCTACTTGTTACCTGTTCTATATCTACTTGTTACCTGCTCTATCTCTGCTTAACTGCTCTATCTCTACTTGTTACCTGCTCTATCTCTGCTTGTTAACTGCTCTATCTCTACTTGTTACCTGCTCTATCTCTGCTTGTTACCTGCTCTAACTGTACTTGTTACCTGCTTTATCTCTGCTTGTTAACTGCTCTATCTCTACTTGTGAACTGCTCTATCTCTACTTGTTAACTGCTCTGTCTCTGCTTGTTAACTGCTCTATCTCTACTTGTGAACTGCTCTATCTCTACTTGTGAACTGCTCTATCTCTGCTTGTTACATGCTCTGTCTATACTTGTTACCTGTTCTATATCTACTTGTTACCTGCTCTATCTCTGCTTAACTGCTCTATCTCTACTTGTTACCTGCTCTATCTCTGCTTGTTACCTGCTCTAACTCTACTTGTTACCTGCTTTATCTCTGCTTGTTAACTGCTCTATCTCAACTTGTTAGCTAATCTATCTCTACTTGTTAACTGCTCGATCTCTACTTGTTACCTGTTCTATCTCTACTTGTTACCTGCTCTATCTCTACTTGTTAACTGCTCTATCTCTACTTGTGAACTGCTCTATCTCTACTTGTTACCTGCTCTATCTCTACTTGTGAACTGCTCTATCTCTACTTGTGAACTGCTCTATCTCTACTTGTTACCTGCTCTATCTCTACTTGTTACCTGCTCTATCTCTGGTTGTTACCTGCTCTATCTCTACTTGTTACCTGCTCTATCTCTACTTGTTACCTGCTCTATCTCTGCTTGTTAACTGCTCTATCTCTGCTTGTTAACTGCTCTATCTCTGCTTGTTATCTGTTCTATCTCTACTTGCTACCTGCTCTATCTCTACTTGCTACCTGCTCTATCTCTACTTGTTACCTGCTCTATCTCTGCTTGTTAACTGCTCTATCTCTGCTTGTTACCTGTTCTATCTCTACTTGCTACCTGCTCTATCTCTACTTGCTACCTGCTCTATCTCTGCTTGTTAACTGCTCTATCTCTACTTGTTACCTGCTCGATCTCTACTTGTTACCTGTTCTATCTCTACTTGTTACCTGCTCTATCTCTACTTGTTAACTGCTCTATCTCTACTTGTGAACTGCTCTATCTCTACTTGTTACCTGCTCTATCTCTGCTTGTTAACTGCTCTATCTCTACTTGTGAACTGCTCTACCTCTACTTGTTACCTGCTCTATCTCTGCTTGTTACCTGCTCTATCTCTACTTGTTACCTGCTCTATCTCTGGTTGTTACCTGCTCTATCTCTACTTGTTACCTGCTCTATCTCTACTTGTTACCTGCTCTATCTCTACTTGTTAACTGCTCTATCTCTGCTTGTTAACTGCTCTATCTCTGCTTGTTACCTGTTCTATCTCTACTTGCTACCTGCTCTATCTCTACTTGCTACCTGCTCTATCTCTACTTGCTACCTGCTCTATCTCTGCTTGTTAACTGCTCTATCTCTACTTGTTACCTGCTCTATCTCCGCTTGTTACCTGCTCTATTTCTACTTGTTACCTGCTCTATCTCTGCTTGTTAACTGCTATATCTCTGCTTGTTAACTGCTAAATCTCTACTTGTTACCTGCTCTATCTCTACTTGTTACCTGCTCTATCTCTACTTGTTACCTGCTTTATCTCTGCTTGTTAACTGCTCTATCTCTACTTGTTAACTGCTCTATCTCTGCTTGTTACATGATCTGTCTCTACTTGTTACCTGCTCTATATCTACTTGTTACCTGCTCTATCTCTACTTAACTGCTCTATCTCTACTTGTTACCTGCTCTATCTCTGCTTGTTAACTGCTCTATCTCTGCTTGTGAACTGCTCTATCTCTACTTGTGAACTGCTCTATCTCTACTTGTGAACTGCTCTATCTCTGCTTGTTACATGCTCTGTCTCTACTTGTTACCTGTTCTATATCTACTTGTTACCTGCTCTATCTCTGCTTAACTGCTCTATCTCTACTTGTTACCTGCTCTATCTCTGCTTGTTAATTGCTCTATCTCTACTTGTTACCTGCTCTATCTCTGCTTGTTAACTGCTCTATCTCTACTTGTGAACTGCTCTATCTCTGCTTGTTAACTGCTCTATCTCTACTTGTTACCTGCTCTATCTCTACTTGTTAACTGCTCTATCTCTACTTGTTAACTGCTCTATCTCTGCTTGTTACATGATCTGTCTCTACTTGTTACCTGTTCTATATCTACTTGTTACCTGCTCTATCTCTACTTAACTGCTCTATCTCTACTTGTTACCTGCTCTATCTCTGCTTGTTAACTGCTCTATCTCTGCTTGTGAACTGCTCTATCTCTACTTGTGAACTGCTCTATCTCTACTTGTGAACTGCTCTATCTCTGCTTGTTACATGCTCTGTCTCTACTTGTTACCTGTTCTATATCTACTTGTTACCTGCTCTATCTTATTTTTTATTTTATTTATCATTTGTTGACCGGGAATGTCCGACTAGGTTCCACAGAGCCTGTTTTCAGTGGAGGCCCGGGGAGAAATGCTCCAGATGCATGTCTTTGGAATGTGGGAGGAAACCGGAGTACCCGGAGGAAACCCACGCGAACACAGGGAGAACATGCAAACTCCACACAGAAGGCACCCCAGCCGAGAATCGAACCGGAGAACCTCTTGCTGTGAGGTGACAATGTTAACCACTGCACCACTGTGCCGCCCATCTCTGTTTAACTGCTCTATCTCTACTTGTTACCTGCTCTATCTCTGCTTGTTAACTGCTCTATCTCTACTTGTTACCTGCTCTATCTCTGCTTGTTAACTGCTCTATCTCTACTTGTGAACTGCTCTATCTCTGCTTGTTAACTGCTCTATCTCTACTTGTTACCTGCTCTATCTCTACTTGTTAACTGCTCTATCTCTACTTGTGAACTGCTCTATCTCTATTTGTGAACTGCTCTATCTCTACTTGTGAACTGCTCTATCTCTACTTGTGAACTGCTCTATCTCTACTTGTTACCTGCTCTGTCTCTACTTGTTACCTGCTCTGTCTCTACTTGTTACGTGTTCTATATCTACTTGTTACCTGCTCTATCTCTGCTTAACTGCTCTATCTCTACTTGTTACCTGCTCTATCTCTGCTTGTTAACTGCTCTATCTCAATTTGTTACCTGCTCTATCTCTGCTTGTTACCTGCTCTAACTCTACTTGTTACCTGCTTTATCTCTGCTTGTTAACTGCTCTGTCTCAACTTGTGAACTGCTCTATCTCTGCTTGTTACCTGCTCTAACTCTACTTGTTACCTGCTTTATCTCTGCTTAACTGCTCTATCTCTACTTGTGAACTGCTCTATCTCTACTTGTGAACTGCTCTATCTCTGCTTGTTTCATGCTCTATCTCTGCTTGTTACATGCTCTGTCTCTACTTGTTACCTGTTCTATATCTACTTGTTACCTGCTCTATCTCTGCTTAACTGCTCTATCTCTACTTGTTACCTGCTCTATCTCTGCTTGTTAACTGCTCTATCTCTACTTGTTACCTGCTCTCTCTGCTTGTTACCTGCTCTAACTCTACTTGTTACCTGCTTTATCTCTGCTTGTTAACTGCTCTATCTCAATTTGTTAGCTAATCTAGCTCTACTTGTTAACTGCTCTATCTCTACTTGTTACCTGTTCTATCTCTACTTGTTACCTGCTCTATCTCTACTTGTTAACTGCTCTATCTCTACTTGTGAACTGCTCTATCTCTACTTGTGAACTGCTCTATCTCTACTTGTTACCTGCTCTACCTCTGCTTGTTAACTGCTCTATCTCTACTTGTGAACTGCTCTATCTCTACTTGTTACCTGCTCTATCTCTGCTTGTTACCTGCTCTATCTCTACTTGTTACCTGCTCTATCTCTGGTTGTTACCTGCTCTATCTCTACTTGTTACCTGCTCTATCTCTACTTGTTACCTGCTCTATCTCTACTTGTTAACTGCTCTATCTCTGCTTGTTAACTGCTCTATCTCTGCTTGTTACCTGTTCTATCTCTACTTGCTACCTGCTCTATCTCTACTTGCTACCTGCTCTATCTCTACTTGCTACCTGCTCTATCTCTGCTTGTTAACTGCTCTATCTCTACTTGTTACCTGCTCTATCTCCGCTTGTTACCTGCTCTATTTCTACTTCTTACCTGCTCTATCTCTGCTTGTTAACTGCTATATCTCTGCTTGTTAACTGCTAAATCTCTACTTGTTACCTGCTCTATCTCTGCTTGTTACCTGCTCTATCTCTACTTGTTACCTGCTTTATCTCTGCTTGTTAACTGCTCTATCTCTACTTGTTAACTGCTCTATCTCTGCTTGTTACATGATCTGTCTCTACTTGTTACCTGCTCTATATCTACTTGTTACCTGCTCTATCTCTACTTAACTGCTCTATCTCTACTTGTTACCTGCTCTATCTCTGCTTGTTAACTGCTCTATCTCTGCTTGTGAACTGCTCTATCTCTACTTGTGAACTGCTCTATCTCTACTTGTGAACTGCTCTATCTCTGCTTGTTACATGCTCTGTCTCTACTTGTTACCTGTTCTATATCTACTTGTTACCTGCTCTATCTCTGCTTAACTGCTCTATCTCTACTTGTTACCTGCTCTATCTCTGCTTGTTAATTGCTCTATCTCTACTTGTTACCTGCTCTATCTCTGCTTGTTAACTGCTCTATCTCTACTTGTGAACTGCTCTATCTCTGCTTGTTAACTGCTCTATCTCTACTTGTTACCTGCTCTATCTCTACTTGTTAACTGCTCTATCTCTACTTGTTAACTGCTCTATCTCTGCTTGTTAAATGATCTGTCTCTACTTGTTACCTGTTCTATATCTACTTGTTACCTGCTCTATCTCTACTTAACTGCTCTATCTCTACTTGTTACCTGCTCTATCTCTGCTTGTTAACTGCTCTATCTCTGCTTGTGAACTGCTCTATCTCTACTTGTGAACTGCTCTATCTCTGCTTGTTACATGCTCTGTCTCTACTTGTTACCTGTTCTATATCTACTTGTTACCTGCTCTATCTCTGCTTAACTGCTCTATCTCTACTTGTTACCTGCTCTAGCTCTGCTTGTTAACTGCTCTATCTCTACTTGTTACCTGCTCTATCTCTGCTTGTTAACTGCTCTATCTCTACTTGTGAACTGCTCTATCTCTGCTTGTTAACTGCTCTATCTCTACTTGTTACCTGCTCTATCTCTACTTGTTAACTGCTCTATCTCTACTTGTGAACTGCTCTATCTCTACTTGTGAACTGCTCTATCTCTACTTGTGAACTGCTCTATCTCTACTTGTTACCTGCTCTGTCTCTACTTGTTACGTGTTCTATATCTACTTGTTACCTGCTCTATCTCTGCTTAACTGCTCTATCTCTACTTGTTACCTGCTCTATCTCTGCTTGTTAACTGCTCTATCTCAATTTGTTACCTGCTCTATCTCTGCTTGTTACCTGCTCTAACTCTACTTGTTACCTGCTTTATCTCTGCTTGTTAACTGCTCTGTCTCAACTTGTGAACTGCTCTATCTCTGCTTGTTACCTGCTCTAACTCTACTTGTTACCTGCTTTATCTCTGCTTAACTGCTCTATCTCTACTTGTGAACTGCTCTATCTCTACTTGTGAACTGCTCTATCTCTGCTTGTTTCATGCTCTATCTCTGCTTGTTACATGCTCTGTCTCTACTTGTTACCTGTTCTATATCTACTTGTTACCTGCTCTATCTCTGCTTAACTGCTCTATCTCTACTTGTTACCTGCTCTATCTCTGCTTGTTAACTGCTCTATCTCTACTTGTTACCTGCTCTCTCTGCTTGTTACCTGCTCTAACTCTAGTTGTTACCTGCTTTATCTCTGCTTGTTAACTGCTCTATCTCAACTTGTGAACTGCTCTATCTCTACTTGTTACCTGCTCTGTCTCTGCTTGTTAACTGCTCTATCTCTACTTGTGAACTGCTCTATCTCTACTTGTGAACTGCTCTATCTCTGCTTGTTACATGCTCTGTCTCTACTTGTTACCTGTTCTATATCTACTTGTTACCTGCTCTATCTCTGCTTAACTGCTCTATCTCTACTTGTTGCCTGCTCTATCTCTGCTTGTTTCCTGCTCTAACTCTACTTGTTACCTTCTCTATCTCTGCTTGTTAATTGCTCTATCTCTACTTGTTACCTGCTCTATCTCTGCTTGTTAACTGCTCTATCTCTACTTGTGAACTGCTCTATCTCTGCTTGTTAACTGCTCTATCTCTACTTGTTACCTGCTCTATCTCTACTTGTTAACTGCTCTATCTCTACTTGTTAACTGCTCTATCTCTGCTTGTTACATGATCTGTCTCTACTTGTTACCTGTTCTATATCTACTTGTTACCTGCTCTATCTCTACTTAACTGCTCTATCTCTACTTGTTACCTGCTCTATCTCTGCTTGTTAACTGCTCTATCTCTGCTTGTGAACTGCTCTATCTCTACTTGTGAACTGCTCTATCTCTACTTGTGAACTGCTCTATCTCTGCTTGTTACATGCTCTGTCTCTACTTGTTACCTGTTCTATATCTACTTGTTACCTGCTCTATCTCTGCTTAACTGCTCTATCTCTACTTGTTACCTGCTCTATCTCTGCTTGTTAACTGCTCTATCTCTACTTGTTACCTGCTCTATCTCTGCTTGTTAACTGCTCTATCTCTACTTGTGAACTGCTCTATCTCTGCTTGTTACCTGCTCTATCTCTACTTGTTACCTGCTCTATCTCTACTTGTGAACTGCTCTATCTCTACTTGTGAACTGCTCTATCTCTACTTGTGAACTGCTCTATCTCTACTTGTTACCTGCTCTGTCTCTACTTGTTACCTGCTCTGTCTCTACTTGTTACGTGTTCTATATCTACTTGTTACCTGCTCTATCTCTGCTTAACTGCTCTATCTCTACTTGTTACCTGCTCTATCTCTGCTTGTTAACTGCTCTATCTCAATTTGTTACCTGCTCTATCTCTGCTTGTTACCTGCTCTAACTCTACTTGTTACCTGCTTTATCTCTGCTTGTTAACTGCTCTGTCTCAACTTGTGAACTGCTCTATCTCTGCTTGTTACCTGCTCTAACTCTACTTGTTACCTGCTTTATCTCTGCTTAACTGCTCTATCTCTACTTGTGAACTGCTCTATCTCTACTTGTGAACTGCTCTATCTCTGCTTGTTACATGCTCTATCTCTGCTTGTTACATGCTCTGTCTCTACTTGTTACCTGTTCTATATCTACTTGTTACCTGCTCTATCTCTGCTTAACTGCTCTATCTCTACTTGTTACCTGCTCTATCTCTGCTTGTTAACTGCTCTATCTCTACTTGTTACCTGCTCTCTCTGCTTGTTACCTGCTCTAACTCTACTTGTTACCTGCTTTATCTCTGCTTGTTAACTGCTCTATCTCAACTTGTTAGCTAATCTAGCTCTACTTGTTAACTGCTCTATCTCTACTTGTTACCTGTTCTATCTCTACTTGTTACCTGCTCTATCTCTACTTGTTAACTGCTCTATCTCTACTTGTGAACTGCTCTATCTCTACTTGTGAACTGCTCTATCTCTACTTGTTACCTGCTCTATCTCTGCTTGTTAACTGCTCTATCTCTACTTGTGAACTGCTCTATCTCTACTTGTTACCTGCTCTATCTCTGCTTGTTACCTGCTCTATCTCTACTTGTTACCTGCTCTATCTCTGGTTGTTACCTGCTCTATCTCTACTTGTTACCTGCTCTATCTCTACTTGTTACCTGCTCTATCTCTACTTGTTAACTGCTCTATCTCTGCTTGTTAACTGCTCTATCTCTGCTTGTTACCTGTTCTATCTCTACTTGCTACCTGCTCTATCTCTACTTGCTACCTGCTCTATCTCTACTTGCTACCTGCTCTATCTCTGCTTGTTAACTGCTCTATCTCTACTTGTTACCTGCTCTATCTCTGCTTGTTACCTGCTCTATTTCTACTTGTTACCTGCTCTATCTCTGCTTGTTAACTGCTATATCTCTGCTTGTTAACTGCTAAATCTCTACTTGTTACCTGCTCTATCTCTGCTTGTTACCTGCTCTATCTCCACTTGTTACCTGCTTTATCTCTGCTTGTTAACTGCTCTATCTCTACTTGTTAACTGCTCTATCTCTGCTTGTTACATGATCTGTCTCTACTTGTTACCTGCTCTATATCTACTTGTTACCTGCTCTATCTCTACTTAACTGCTCTATCTCTACTTGTTACCTGCTCTATCTCTGCTTGTTAACTGCTCTATCTCTACTTGTGAACTGCTCTATCTCTACTTGTGAACTGCTCTATCTCTGCTTGTTACATGCTCTGTCTCTACTTGTTACCTGTTCTATATCTACTTGTTACCTGCTCTATCTCTGCTTAACTGCTCTATCTCTACTTGTTACCTGCTCTATCTCTGCTTGTTAACTGCTCTATCTCTACTTGTTACCTGCTCTATCTCTGCTTGTTAACTGCTCTATCTCTACTTGTGAACTGCTCTATCTCTGCTTGTTAACTGCTCTATCTCTACTTGTTACCTGCTCTATCTCTACTTGTGAACTGCTCTATCTCTACTTGTGAACTGCTCTATCTCTACTTGTGAACTGCTCTATCTCTACTTGTTACCTGCTCTGTCTCTACTTGTTACCTGCTCTGTCTCTACTTGTTACGTGTTCTATATCTACTTGTTACCTGCTCTATCTCTGCTTAACTGCTCTATCTCTACTTGTTACCTGCTCTATCTCTGCTTGTTAACTGCTTTATCTCAATTTGTTACCTGCTCTATCTCTGCTTGTTACCTGCTCTAACTCTACTTGTTACCTGCTTTATCTCTGCTTGTTAACTGCTCTGTCTCAACTTGTGAACTGCTCTATCTCTGCTTGTTACCTGCTCTAACTCTACTTGTTACCTGCTTTATCTCTGCTTAACTGCTCTATCTCTACTTGTGAACTGCTCTATCTCTACTTGTGAACTGCTCTATCTCTGCTTGTTACATGCTCTATCTCTGCTTGTTACATGCTCTGTCTCTACTTGTTACCTGTTCTATATCTACTTGTTACCTGCTCTATCTCTGCTTAACTGCTCTATCTCTACTTGTTACCTGCTCTATCTCTGCTTGTTAACTGCTCTATCTCTACTTGTTACCTGCTCTCTGCTTGTTACCTGCTCTAACTCTACTTGTTACCTGCTTTATCTCTGCTTGTTAACTGCTCTATCTCAACTTGTTAGCTAATCTAGCTCTACTTGTTAACTGCTCTATCTCTACTTGTTACCTGTTCTATCTCTGCTTGTTACCTGCTCTATCTCTACTTGTTAACTGCTCTATCTCTACTTGTGAACTGCTCTATCTCTACTTGTGAACTGCTCTATCTCTACTTGTTACCTGCTCTATCTCTGCTTGTTAACTGCTCTATCTCTACTTGTGAACTGCTCTATCTCTACTTGTTACCTGCTCTATCTCTGCTTGTTACCTGCTCTATCTCTACTTGTTACCTGCTCTATCTCTGGTTGTTACCTGCTCTATCTCTACTTGTTACCTGCTCTATCTCTACTTGTTACCTGCTCTATCTCTACTTGTTAACTGCTCTATCTCTGCTTGTTAACTGCTCTATCTCTGCTTGTTACCTGTTCTATCTCTACTTGCTACCTGCTCTATCTCTACTTGCTACCTGCTCTATCTCTGCTTGTTAACTGCTCTATCTCTACTTGTTACCTGCTCTATCTCCACTTGTTACCTGCTCTATTTCTACGTGTTACCTGCTCTATCTCTGCTTGTTAACTGCTATATCTCTGTTTGTTAACTGCTAAATCTCTACTTGTTACCTGCTCTATCTCTGCTTGTTACCTGCTCTATCTCTACTTGTTACCTGCTTTATCTCTGCTTGTTAACTGCTCTATCTCTACTTGTTAACTGCTCTATCTCTGCTTGTTACATGATCTGTCTCTACTTGTTACCTGCTCTATATCTACTTGTTACCTGCTCTATCTCTACTTAACTGCTCTATCTCTACTTGTTACCTGCTCTATCTCTGCTTGTTAACTGCTCTATCTCTGCTTGTGAACTGCTCTATCTCTACTTGTGAACTGCTCTATCTCTACTTGTGAACTGCTCTATCTCTGCTTGTTACATGCTCTGTCTCTACTTGTTACCTGTTCTATATCTACTTGTTACCTGCTCTATCTCTGCTTAACTGCTCTATCTCTACTTGTTACCTGCTCTATCTCTGCTTGTTAATTGCTCTATCTCTACTTGTTACCTGCTCTATCTCTGCTTGTTAACTGCTCTATCTCTACTTGTGAACTGCTCTATCTCTGCTTGTTAACTGCTCTATCTCTACCTGTTACCTGCTCTATCTCTACTTGTTAACTGCTCTATCTCTACTTGTTAACTGCTCTATCTCTGCTTGTTACATGATCTGTCTCTACTTGTTACCTGTTCTATATCTACTTGTTACCTGCTCTATCTCTACTTAACTGCTCTATCTCTACTTGTTACCTGCTCTATCTCTGCTTGTTAACTGCTCTATCTCTGCTTGTGAACTGCTCTATCTCTACTTGTGAACTGCTCTATCTCTACTTGTGAACTGCTCTATCTCTGCTTGTTACATGCTCTGTCTCTACTTGTTACCTGTTCTATATCTACTTGTTACCTGCTCTATCTCTGCTTAACTGCTCTATCTCTACTTGTTACCTGCTCTATCTCTGCTTGTTAACTGCTCTATCTCTACTTGTTACCTGCTCTATCTCTGCTTGTTAACTGCTCTATCTCTACTTGTGAACTGCTCTATCTCTGCTTGTTAACTGCTCTATCTCTACTTGTTACCTGCTCTATCTCTACTTGTTAACTGCTCTATCTCTACTTGTGAACTGCTCTATCTCTACTTGTGAACTGCTCTATCTCTACTTGTTACCTGCTCTGTCTCTACTTGTTACGTGTTCTATATCTACTTGTTACCTGCTCTATCTCTGCTTAACTGCTCTATCTCTACTTGTTACCTGCTCTATCTCTGCTTGTTAACTGCTCTATCTCAATTTGTTACCTGCTCTATCTCTGCTTGTTACCTGCTCTAACTCTACTTGTTACCTGCTTTATCTCTGCTTGTTAACTGCTCTGTCTCAACTTGTGAACTGCTCTATCTCTGCTTGTTACCTGCTCTAACTCTACTTGTTACCTGCTTTATCTCTGCTTAACTGCTCTATCTCTACTTGTGAACTGCTCTATCTCTACTTGTGAACTGCTCTATCTCTGCTTGTTACATGCTCTATCTCTGCTTGTTACATGCTCTGTCTCTACTTGTTACCTGTTCTATATCTACTTGTTACCTGCTCTATCTCTGCTTAACTGCTCTATCTCTACTTGTTACCTGCTCTATCTCTGCTTGTTAACTGCTCTATCTCTACTTGTTACCTGCTCTCTCTGCTTGTTACCTGCTCTAACTCTACTTCTTACCTGCTTTATCTCTGCTTGTTAACTGCTCTATCTCAACTTGTGAACTGCTCTATCTCTACTTGTTACCTGCTCTGTCTCTGCTTGTTAACTGCTCTATCTCTACTTGTGAACTGCTCTATCTCTACTTGTGAACTGCTCTATCTCTGCTTGTTACATGCTCTGTCTCTACTTGTTACCTGTTCTATATCTACTTGTTACCTGCTCTATCTCTGCTTAACTGCTCTATCTCTACTTGTTACCTGCTCTATCTCTGCTTGTTTCCTGCTCTAACTCTACTTCTTACCTGCTTTATCTCTGCTTGTTAACTGCTCTATCTCAACTTGTTAGCTAATCTATCTCTACTTGTTAACTGCTCGATCTCTACTTGTTACCTGTTCTATCTCTACTTGTTACCTGCTCTATCTCTACTTGTTACCTGCTCTATCTCTACTTGTTACCTGCTCTATCTCTACTTATTAACTGCTCAAACAATAGTTTGCTTTTATTTTTGCATCTGTATTTTTACTTCTTTGTATACTCTTGACTTAATATATTTAGACCATTCAGTGTGTACTCTGAATTTCTTTTTCAGATTAGGTTCTCTAGATTTCTTGCACTTTTAGTCTAACTCATAGCCCTGGTCCATTGCTGCAACAGTGCCAAAGTAGTACTTTTTATTCCTAACCCCAAAATAGTCTGTTGAAGGTGGAAAAAAGTCAAATTTTTACTGAAGAAAGCATCATAGTCAGTCCATCCTGAGCTAAGACAAGTTATGTGCATGCTAGAGCATCATAGTGGGTCCATCCTGAGGTAAGGCAAGTTATGTGCATGCTACAGCATCATAGTCAGTCCATCCTGAGGTAAGGCAAGTTATGTGCATGCTAGAGCATCATAGTGGGTCCATCCTGACCTAAGGCAAGTTATGTGCATGCTAGAGCATCATAGTGGGTCCATCCTGAGGTAAGGCAAGTTATGTGCATGCTACAGCATCATAGTCAGTCCATCCTGAAGTAAGGCAAGTTATGTGCATGCTAGAGCATCATAGTCAGGCACTCCTGAGGTAAGGCAGGTTATGTGCACACTAGAGCATCGTAGTGGGTCCATCCTGAGCTAAGGCAAGTTATGTGCATGCTAGAGCATCATAGTGGGTCCATCCTGAGGCAAGGCAGGTTATGTGCATGCTAGAGCATCATAGTCAGTCCATCCTGAGGTAAGGCAAGTTATGTGCACGCTAGTGCATTGTAGTCAGGCAATCCTGAGGTAAGGCAAGTTATGTGCACACTAGAGCATCATAGTGGGTCCATCCTGAGCTAAGGCAAGTTATGTGCATGCTAGAGCATCGTAGTGGGTCCATCCTGAGGTAGGGCAGGTTATGTGCATGCTAGAGCATCATAGTCAGTCCATCCTGAGGTAAGGCAGGTTATGTGCAGGCTACAGCATCGTAGTGGGTCCATCCTGAGGTAAGGCAAGTTATGTGGATGCTACAGCATCGTAGTGGGTCCATCCTGAGGTAAGGCAAGTTGTGTGCACGCTAGAGCATCATAGTCAGTCCATCCTGAGGTAAGGCAGGTTATGTGCATGCTAGAGCATTGTAGTGGGTCCATCCTGTGGTAAGGCAGGTTATGTGCATGCTAGAGCATTGTAGTCAGTCCATCCTGAGGTTATGTGCATACTAGAGCATCGTAATGGGTCCATCCTGAGGTAAGGCAAGTTATGTGCACGCTAGAGCATCATAGTCAGTCCATCCTGAGGTAAGGCAAGTTATGTGCACGCTAGAGCATCATAGTGGGTCCATCCTGAGGTAAGGCAAGTTATGTGCACGCTACAGCATTGTAGTTGGTCCATCCTGAGGTAAGGCAGGTTATGTGCATGCTACAGCATTGTAGTGGGTCCATCCTGAGGTAAGGCGGGTTATGTACATGCTAGAGCATCATAATGGGTCTATCCTGAGGTAAGGCAAGTTATGTGCACACTAGAGCATCGTAGTCAGTCCATCCTGAGGTAAGGCAGGTTATGTGCACACTAGTACATCATAGTGGGTCCATCCTGAGGTAAGGCAGATTATGTGCACGCTACAGCATCATAGTCAGTCCATCCTGAGGTAAGGCAGGTTATGTGCATGCTAGAGCATCATAGTGGGTCCATCCTGAGGAAAGGCAGGTTATGTGCACGCTAGAGCATCTTAGTGGGTCCATCTTGCGGTAAGGCAGGTTATGTGCACTCTAGAGCATCATAGTCAGTCCATCCTGAGGTAAGGCAAGTTATGTGCAAACTAGAGAAAGGGAGTATTTCACTGTGCCAAGCAATGTGTTTTGCTGAACATTTTTTATTTACAATATTTGTAGAGGTAACGGGAAATAATGAAAAGTTTTATACAATGGCTAGCAACTTTTTTTTTTTTTTTTTTTGAGGAATGCTAACTGTTTAAAAGCATGTTTAAAAGTGTGGTGGGCCTTTGGGCAACAGTAAGATGCTGTGATTAAACCATAGAAATACCTCCCATGTCGGGGGGAAGTAAGATGTAAATTTATTGATTACTTGTGGAATGGGGTTCTCTATTTTGGGACATTAAGAAAAAGGAAATCTAATATTTTTACTACCCTGAAGGGAATGGACACCCATTCCTAAGTTAAGGTAGAAATCCAATTAAGTCCATAAAATTAGTATTGTGTTTATCCTTGATGTTTGCCAAGACTGCTTATTTGTTCACTCTGTTACTCCTATACCTATTAAAATTATCTGGATGTGTTTATTCCAGTTGATTCTTGCCTATTCTGATATTTTAATAATTTTATGTCTGAGTACGGAGGACACTGTAACTGTTAGGTGTACATATTTCATTTGGTGGTGGGTGATCCTGTGATGAGAATTTATTTTCAGTAATTCTTTGTGTTTCCAATGCTTCTATATGCTACTTGCATGTTGCTGGACTTTTATTTGTAAAATGAGTGTGAAAGAGGAAAGGATAAACAAACAAAACAAAATGTAAGAGTATATACGAATGGAGTAATTTGCATGGCTTATATCATTTGTTTTTATTTAATTTTACAAATGTACAGCATTGACTTTAGTCAGAAAGCCTGGTTAAATCAGGCCCTATGGAAATGGTACCCGTTCGCACTGTGTGAAAAGAGAGTGTTCCACACATTGCTAGGGTCTGTGTTCCACACTGATCTCTTATGAGGTTGAGACCTATGCCTCTTCTTACCCTACATTTATATTTCCATAGCACCACATATTCCTCAAACCAATATCATTGGTTCCCTCTAGAAGAAAAATAAATCAATAGAATTACTCCCGATGGTAACGCCCACTCTAGTTTACCACCCAAGACTCGTTCTACAACCGTCCGACTCCTTGCACCCTACAGTTATTACATCTTTACATCTCTACAACCAACCAGTGTCCTCCTAACATTTTCTAATCATAATTTACAACAAAGATAAACCCAAGTTAAATAAGATGCCACTGACTCAGATTACTTTACTATTCCTCCTCACTCTACTAGCCTTTATCACCAATTATCAAATCGACCTCCTTCAAATTCTTCGGACTGTAACCAGTCCTCACAAGAATATCAACATTTACCCACCTTGTCTTTCTCCATGGCACCCTATCTCTACAAACAAACCACATTTGATTTATCTGTAAATATCTCAAAATTAAGTAACCAAATTTATGATCAAATACCAAACCAAGACCAAATTATAACTGGACACACTCTTCCTACTGTAAAATATAAATTCAAAAAATTAGCAGAGATACTCACCCCAGCCCAGGTCACACTATTCATAAAACCATCACTTCCAACCCCAATATAAACCAGTCACCTAATACATCTCAACACAAACATAACCCAAACTCACCTTACTGAATAAGGAGGGTGGCTTAATGGTTAAGGTGTTTGTCTTACAAACACAAGGTGCAGGGTTTGAGTCTCACATGGGATAATTGGCTAGGCTTAAAATGGCTCGCAAGGGCAGTTAGCTTAGTACTAATCTATGAACCTATGAATCTATATGTAAAATCTGTCCCTAAAAGAAGGGTTGGGAGGGTGGCCTAATGGTTAAGCTGTTGCCTTATAAACACAAGATGCAGGGTTTGAGTCTCACAAGGGATAATTGGGCTAGGCTTAAAATGGCTCGCAAGAGCAGTTAGCTTAGTACGAACCTATGTCTACCTATGTCTACCTATGTCAACCTACGTGTGTGCAATAAAATCCATACCTTACATTCATACCTTGCCACGTACACTCCTGATGTAGTCATGGCTACTGAACCCTGGTTAAAAAAAGAAATAAAGGATAATGAGACCCCCCCGATACAATAAAGGATAATGAGACCCCCCCCGATACAATAAAGGATAATGAGATCACCCCCCCGATACAATAAAGGATAATGAGACCCCCCATATACAATAAAGGATAATGAGACCCCCCCGATACAATAAAGGATAATGAGACCCCCCGATACAATAAAGGATAATGAGACCCCCGGATACAATAAAGGATAATGAGACCCCCAGATACAATAAAGGATAATGAGACCCCCGATACAATAAAGGATAATGAGACCCCCGGATACAATAAAGGATAATGAGACCCCCAGATACAATAAAGGATAGTGAGACCCCCGGATACAATAAAGGATAATGAGACCCCCGATACAATAAAGGATAATGAGACCCCCGATACAATAAAGGATAGTGAGACCCCCGGATACAATAAAGGATAATGAGATCACCCCGGATACAATAAAGGATAATGAGACCCCCGATACAATAAAGGATAATGAGACCCCCGATACAATAAAGGATAATGAGATCACCCGATACAATAAAGGATAATGAGACCCCCGATACAATAAAGGATAGTGAGACCCCCAGATACAATAAAGGATAGTGAGACCCCCAGATACAGTAAAGGATAGTGAGACCCCCGATACAATAAAGGATAATGAGACCCCCAGATACAATAAAGGATAATGAGACCTCCCCAGATACAATAAAGGATAATGAGACCCCCAGATACAATAAAGGATAATGAGACCCCTCAGATACAATAAAGGATAATGAGACCCCCCCAGATTCAATAACGGATAATGAGACCCCCCCAGATACAATAAAGGATAATGAGAGCCCCCCAGATACAATAAAGGATAATGAGACCCCCTGATACAATAAAGGATAATGAGACCCCGATACAATAAAGGATAATGAGATCACCCGATACAATAAAGGATAGTGAGACCCCCAGATACAATAAAGGATAGTGAGACCCCCAGATACAATAAAGGATAGTGAGACCCCCAGATACAATAAAGGATAGTGAGAACCCCGCGATACAATAAAGGATAATGAGACCCCCCAGATACAATAAAGGATAATGTGACCCCCCCGATACAATAAAGGATAATGAGACCCCCCCCAGATACAATAAAGGATAATGAGACCCCCAATACAATAAAGGATAATGAGACCCCCAATACAATAAAGGATAATGAGACCCCCGATACAATAAAGGATAATGAGACCCCCAGATACAATAAAGGATAATGAGACCCCCAGATACAATAAAGGATAATGAGACCCCCGATACAATAAAGGATGAGACCCCCAGATACAATAAAGGATAATGAGACCCCCGATACAATAAAGGATAATGAGACCCCCGGATACAATAAAGTATAATGAGACCCCCAGATACAATAAAGGATAATGAGACCTCCCCGAGATACAATAAAGGATAATGAGGACCCCCAGATACAATAAAGGATAATGAGACCCTTCAGATACAATTAAGGATAATGAGACCCCCAGATACAATAAAGGATAATGAGACCCCCAGATACAATAAAGGATAATGAGACCCCCGATACAATAAAGGATAATGAGACCCCGATACAATAAAGGATAATGAGACCCCCCCCCCGATACAATATACTCAGTTATGACAGACAAAACAAGCGTGCAGGTGGTGTAGCAATCATGTATTAACATCCCCTAACCATCCCCTCACTCCCACAGGAAATATCCACATTTACCAATGCTAAACGTCTAACACTACTACTAAACATAAACAAGAGAAAAATATATGTTAACAGTAATTTATATACCAGCAGAGAATAATACTGAATATCCAAACAAATTAACCATGAAACTATAATAATACCTGGAAATCTCAATCTTAGAAACCTTGCAAAACTACATGTCAAACAGGACAAGCAAACATACTATACAAACCTACGAGACAAACATCACAACAAACCAAACGGTTTTGGTCATCACTAACTAAACTACTCCACCCTGGCAAGACCACCCCTCCCTCTACAAAAACAGACAATACAACAGACTATCACCATACAGTTAGTTAAATTCCTACTTTATACAATCAATATTATCTCTCTTAGACTCTAACAAATCCACCCCCTCACTCTACCCCTATCCAACCAAAACCACCCACAGCTCTTCAGTTTTAGTCTGGTACCCACCTCGCTCATAATGAAGTTACTCCTTAAACTAAAAACTACTTCTGTAGCTGTAGACCAGCTACTATCAGAATCCCTAAAAATGGCTGCAGTTCCCTAGCCTTTGTCCATACCAATTAATAGGTCCATAACAGAAAGATATGTCCCATCACTGTGGAAAAAATCCTACATCATACCACTGCACAAAGGTGGCACATCTACAAAGTTAAATAATGACAGACCAGTAGCGATTCTCTCCCCCTCTCCAAAATATTAGAGAAATGCATCTATATGCAGCTGATGCAATATCTAACCTCAAATAACCTGCTGTCAGAAACACAACATAGCTTTACACCCCAGCACAGCACCATTACTGCTCTATTACATTTTACCAGTATAATAAACCAACATAGAAACAGTCATATGTTTGTGTACACAATGTTCTTAAACTTGTCAAAGGAATTTGATAGTGTCTCGCACCAGCAATGATCATTCAACTCTCCTCAATAGCATTTTCATAATAATCTGTGTCATGGTTACTTAGTTGCCTATCTGAAAGGCAACAAGCTCTTAAATGGCAACAAATCTACTCATCCTTTCAACCACTTACTACAGGTTTCCCTCAGGGCTGTATCCTGGGTTCTCTACTATTTATTAACCTCTACACCTCCACTCACCATGCTAGTTTAGTTCAATATGCAGATGACTCAACATTAATATGTGCAGCCTCAACAATAAATAAGCTCCATTACCCAAAATTCTTTATTTTCTGTAGAAATCTGTCTCAAAGAATCAAACCTCTCTCAAAGAATCAAACCTCATACTCAACCCCATGAAACCAAGTTAATGCTTTTTGCCCTAAAAATTTCCAAAATTGAAATCAATCTTTTTATGGTAAAGTCAGCAAATAATACTAGCATTGAAACTGTAACTCACGGTAAACTACAAGGCGTTATAATACATAACAGTCTCAAATGTGACTAGCATATGCTGCACACCATTATATCTGCACAACAGAAACTAGGCTCCCTTTATAAGATCACTGGATTCCTTACAGATACTGCAAGAAAAACTCTAGCCACCACCTTTTTGCTGCCAGCTATATGCTGCACCTATCCTGACAAACTTAAACAATACTCAAAGAAAGAAAACTCCCTCCTGCTACAATAAAATAGCTAAATTTGCCACCAATCAACGTCACAGGACCCATCATTGTCATAGCTTAAAGCAACTAAACTGTCTTGAACTGTGCAACTGCCTAACATATTTATAACTAACTACAGCGCGCACACTCATTCATCATCCAGAAAGATGCCCTGCATCATAAAACGTGTTGCTACCCTACTGTCCGGCAAGGGACATCTGTTACAGTAACAAATTCTTACTACTCACAAAGGTCAACCAATGCTACGGGAGACTTTCTACTCCCATTATTTTGCTAAACTCTGGAACAGTATACTCACACAAATAAAACTCTCCGACAAACCCAATAGTTTTAAACAACTGCTTAAACAACATCTTAACCAATCCAGGTCTTGCACATGCTTATCACAAGGTTAAGACTTTGTGTTCACTGTACAATACTCTCCTTAAACAGAATACTTTCAATCTCTCATTGAGATGACAAAAAAATTCTTATACATAGCTGCTGCCTGTACAATCCATTAAGTTACACGTGGGCTCCTTAGTAACATCTACCTCTGTAAAATCTTAAGAATGTACACATTTAAACTACTGTATGTGTATAAATGTAAATAGAAATGTAACTACTCTGTGTTTGACTGGAACTTATTATAATGCAATTTAAGAAAACAGAGCTTTTCTCCCCAGGCCTCCACTGAAAATGAGAATTACCCAGTCGGACTTTCCCAGTAAACAAAGACAAACAAATAAATGCATAGTGCATCAGGCTGCTGTACTAGCCTTGATGTGAGATTCTTCTGGATGTAGATTGAGATACCGCTACCTTTTTTTCTACTGCTGGGCAGTATCTGGTCTAAATATGTGGAAGGCATTATGGCGCTGCACACCCAGAGTGAAGTCTGATGTTTTAAAGCATGTCTTAGTCACTATGCAGCTGTCAACATCCTCCCATGTCAGAAGGGATTTGATGGAGTGCAGATTTTCATTTAGGGTCCGAGGATTGATTGGTAACGCCTTCATAGTTTCTTTTATTGTTTTGTTATGTTGGTAGGCATATCAGGTTTGCATTGCCTAATAGAGGCACTATGGGGGTGGACAGTATCTTTACCAATAATAGAAACCCGAGAGGTGACAAATTCAAGCCATTCCTGAACCGAACCCACAGACATTGCCAACATCCTAGCTGACAGGTTCAGCACAAACTTCTCCCCCCCCTCCCCACCAAAAGGGCGAATATCTATCCCAGCAGAGTGCTGCCCCCCTGACATCTCAGATGCTCAGGTAAGAGCCGCCCTCTCCAAAGCAAAAAACACAACATCAATGGGACCAGACGGTGTCCCGGGCTGCGTCCTACATGAACTCCAAGAAGAGCTAAACCCAAACATAAAACTACTGTTCAGCCTCAGCCTTACTACAGGATATGTACCCAAAGAGTGGCGTACAGCAACAGTGGTCCCTCTCCACAAAGGTGGTGCCTCAACGGATCCTGGAATCTATCGCCCCATAAGCCTGACTAGCTTGGTCTGCAAAGCTATGGAAAGGATCATCATGGACCTCATAAATAAAGATATTGGGGACCTACAGACACTGGATCCTACCCAGTTCAGCTTTGTTAAGGGCAGATCCTACCTCTTAAACCTGGTTGATTTCTTTGAAACAGTCACCAAGGCCATTGACGAGGGGAAGGTGGTCCACACAGCCTACCTGGACCTCGCAAAAGCCTTCGATACAATACCCCACTCGGGCATTATAGATAAGCTCACCAGCTTAAATATAAACCCCTATGTCACTAGATGGATTGCAAACTGGCTCAAGGACAGAACCTACATGGTTAGAATTGCTGGAGCCATGTCAGACTCCAAACCAGTTACAAGTGGCATCCCACAAGGCTCAGTCCTGGGACCTCTCTTGTTTGGTATATATTTCTCGGAGGTACAGGCAAACACGGAAGGACTGTGGCTGACCAAGTTCGCAGATGACTGCAAACTGGGCACCATAATTGACTCTCCAGCCGACACAAGCATCCTCCAAAAGGGCCTCATAGAAACAGACAACTGGTGCCAGAGCCATGGCCTCAAGCTAAACGCCAAAAAGTGTATAGTCATCCCCTTTGGCAAAAACAAAGTGCCCACAAATTACCACATAGCTGGTAATCCATTAAGTACAGAAAAAGTAATTAGGGACCTGGGGACCCAAGTTGATAGCAATCTCTCATTTGACAACCACGTGGCCAAAGTGGTTAGAAAAACATTTTATATAGCCCACCTAATCATGAAGGGATTCACATCTAGATCAGTGGAGGTCATCGTGCCTCTTTACTCATCCCTCATCAGGCCCATAATTGAGTATAATGCCCCTTTTGGGATGTACCTTACCAGACACCTGCAGCAACTGGAAAGACCCCAAAAGTACCTCACCAAGAGGATCAAAGGGCTCACAGACAGACGCCATATGCTGCCCGGTTAAAGAAACTCCAGCTCTACTCAGTGGCATACCGCCTGTTCAGAGGTGATCTGTGCCTGACTTATAAAGCCATGTCCAACCCGGAATTAATGGACATGCTGCACCTCAGAAAATCCAAATCCCATCGAGCTACGCGCTCGAGAGACTTGAACCTCAGCACTGAAATAAATAGGACATGCTGGAGGGACAGATTCATAACCCAGAGGCTCCCTTCACTCTGGAATAAAATCCCAGTCCAGGTTAGGCAGAGTACCTCATTGACTCTCTTCAAGAGGAATCTTGATGAGTGGATGGGAGATCATAGGTTTACCCCGGGTATCTCTTCTGTGTCACTGTTAGACAGAGGCACAGTATACTAACCTCGAAAAAGGGCATAGCAAAATTAATTTAAAATGGGTGGTGAAAGCCAAACACACTCTGGCTAGGCTTATAAATGCCCTAGGGCAGATAGCCTAGTATGAACCTATGAACCTATGAAGCAGGATGGTCCATCGATCATTTCCTTTCCAGATGACAAATATTAGACCCCCTTTGAATGACACCAAAAACTAAGCAAATTATTGAGGTCTATTTATTGCTCATATCATAACATCGTCCATGGAGAAGGTAGAATGCTGAAAGGTAGTATATGCTACGCTGATACCTGCCTTGGATACACAGTCTCAGAGCTATCGTGACATCGTCCATGGAGAAGGTAGAATGCTGAAAGGTAGTATATGCTACACTGATACCTGCCTTGGATACACAGTCTCAGAGCTATCGTGACATCGTCCATGGAGAAGGTAGAATGCTGAAAGGTAGTATATGTTACGCTGATACCTGCCTTGGATACACAGTCTCAGAGCTATTGTGACATCATCCATGGAAAAGGTAAAATGCTGAAAGGTAGTATATGCTATGCTGATACCTGCCTTGGATACACAGTCACAGAGTTCCATCATGTTTCTCTTTATATAATCTAGGGAGGTACACCTCAAGTCAGTGATACCAGCATAAACTATGACAGAGTCATACTGGTACTTGTTTAAGAACATGTGCGCATGCATGATCTAATGAACCCTGGCAACAGACAAGCGACGAGCAGTCACATTTTCCTTGCTCAGCCTGGTAATAGGCACATTTATAGGTCTTAGAATGGAGTCACATATAAGAAGAATGTTTGGTTGGGTTGATGGCCTGCCTTACAGGCTCAGTATTTGTGACTGTGGGACTCCTTGTATTATGTAAGCAGGTAGACTTAACTTGTTGAGTGTGCTTTCTGCCTGTGTTGTACTTTGGAGGCCTTTGAGGTTTAGGCAAGTTAATCTTCAGAACCTCAGTATATGATGAATTGTGTGTATGGTGTGATGTGTGGTGTACTGCTGACAGTTTGCGTGTCTGAAATTTAATGTGTGAAATTTTTGCCTCCAAGGATATTTTATATATGTACACACACACACACACACACACACACACACACACACACACACACACACACACACACACACTCTGTTATGCTGTTTGACTACTAGATGATCGTCGTACAACATGAGACAAGTTTTACACTGTCTCAAGATACTCATCTCAATCAGGCTGGCTACAGAAGTTGTGGGGGACTGTTGTTCTGTGATACTAACAGAAATTACTCTGGAGGTAGGGGTAACTATAACTGCTTGGAATTCGGTTTTAGGATAATGATTCGGTGGACTTGCTAGTGAGTATTTAAAGTTCAATACAAAACACCTAGACTAGAAACCTGTTTCTGCCACTATCACGAACTAGTAAACTTCACTAATTTGATACTAAAATCAGTGCAACCAGTAGCCTGGTGAATGATACCTAGCCAGTAAACAGGGAGAGGGAGGGGATTGTGTTGTCAAATCATCATAAGGGGCAGGCAGCAACAGATACACTGGATTTAAGAAGACCACTACAACAGGGTGGGTGGGAAGGAAAAACAATTAGACCCCTAGCTCTGAGCTGACTGTAGCTGAACTAGCCTGATACGCACTCGGTACACAAGGATTTGACAATTTAGCTAAGGATTCTGGAGTAGTCAGGAGATCTAAGCCGACGCCATGTCTTCACTATAACCATGAGAACTTCTTTTCTGCCCTTCATTTGGAAAGGTTTCCTGTAAAGCCCAGAACCGGAGAACCTATAACCACACTCTTCCCCTTCTTAGCCAAGAAGGGTTAACAATGACATCCAAAAAATAAAAGAAAGACTAACGTTAAGGCATGGAATCCAATAAAAAGGAGGAAAGTGTGCAGGACCTCCTTTTCCATGAGTTCTAATTCCATGGCAGCACTGGAGAAATGGCTTGGGCTCCACTTGCATATTCACTTTTCCCATAATATGAATGGCAGAAAATGTAATACAATTACCTATGGCTTACTGGCAGACTCAAAATGTCTCCCTGTCTCCATGCAAAGGAGACATGACTACATGGCCACCTCCCCTGTTTGTTCAGAGACCACATGATGGATGTCGTGCTCAATCTTCTAAACCCATCATGGTAGGGAGGACTGACTGCAGCCCCTCTTTCCATGGGGGATGGATCTCTGACATATAGAGGAGTCCATGTGGGTTTCCTCACGCCTCTAGGAAACCGCAGTCATCAGGATCTGTGCCATCTTTTGCTTTAGGAAGGGAACAGCCACACTGAAATTGGTTTGAAATGCCACTACTTCAGGAGCTGGTACAGATGTCCAATGCCAGAAGCAGATGTTTATAAGCATGGGTTAAGTCCACAGCTGCTAACATCTCATTGTATACTACAGTTATCCTATCCTCAGACAAGTGAGCAGCTCTGACAGGTTTACACAGACCACCAAGTCTGGACCAACAAGCTGCAGACAACTTGGGAGGGACCCTTCAAGGTGGTAAGGAAGGTCAGTGATGTTAACTACATGGTAGAACTGCTAGGCAGGAGCACAAATTGTACCATGTTAACATGATGAAACTTTACCATGACAGAGGGGCCCTGGTTCTAAAGTATATGCAGTAAGAGGCAGGAGGAGTCTGAGGGGGATCCATGGCTACAGGGAGCCAGGCAGCAAAATCCCAAATTATTATGGCAGTGTCTAGAGTTGCAGACATATGATAGGACAGTGCACTACTGTACTGAGGTCAGTAATGCCAAGGCAGCTGGAATCTCAAGACAGGGAAAGTGGTAATGTATTCCCAGATAGGCTCAACCCTCTCAAGCAATGTTTCTCAAGGGTCACTTGAAAAACTAGCTTGAGTCTTCGAAAGGGGGAGAAATGTCACAAAAGGAGATACTGTCACCCCAGCTATTGGGAATTTTGTAAATAATTATATGTCATTTGTAAATATCAACATGATTCATATGCTTGTGTTACAAATGTATTAGAACTATATGTTATGTGTACATCAAACTGCTGGTACAGAAGTGTGTGTTAAAAAGGGTTGTAAAGTAGTGAGCATTTAAAATGTATCCAAGGTGTACCGTACTGGAACAGAACAGAAATGTGCACACACTATAGTAACTGTTTAGATATATACATTTTAACATTAGAAACTGGAACAACACAGGAGGTTAATTTCAGAAAAATAGCTAAAAATTTAAATTACTTTATGACCACATAATAAAAGGATGTTATCTTTCAGTTTCAGACCACATAATAAAAGAATGTTATCTTTCAGTTTCAGTGCAGTAGCAGACACAATGTCTGGAACTAGAAGTTCTCTGCATTGTCTTGCAAGTGTTTTATTAATTTTAGGACTCCCAGCAAGTAGCAAGATTTGAGAGAAAAAGCCCATGTTTATGTATTGTTTTACGGGTAGATGCTAAATGCTACCAGCTGCATCAATGGTTGTTTTTCACCTGGGATAGAGTCAGATAACAAGAAGTGATGTCATCCTGCAAGCTATCCCAGCAGTAATATATGGGATATTCATTTAAGAAGTCTGAGAGAGACTGAGTATTCTATATTTTGAGTTTGACCTGACAACATCAAGATCCATTCACCACATATGTCTTGCTTGCTCTGTAAGTTAACTAGGGTGTAGTGATTCTCTTAGATTCAGTCAGGAATATAGTGAAGTATAGTTTAGATGTTTTCTTTATTTATCTGAGACTGTCCTGCAATGTTGTTTTAAATATTTCCTGTGATTTTGAACTCTGATGTTACTCTGATCATATACCATTTTCTTGTTCTTTTATTATTTATTATTTAATATATTTAACCCTTTCATTGTGGCTATTAGTGAGACATTTTAAGTTTTGGGAGTACTTGCCTATTTATTTGGTGACACTGTGGGCCACTCCTAATAGCGTTGCTCTTGGTCAAACTACCATTTGTATTAATATTACACAGTAAGATTGGACACTCGTTCTTTAGGGCCTTAAAGTAGCTGATAAGGAGTGGCTGGTGGCAGTGATAACTACCTTATAGGCTGGGCAGAAGGGGGCATAGCTAGTAAACGTGTGCGTGTGTGTGTGTGTGTGTGTGTGTGTGTGTGTGTGTGTGTGTGTGTGTGTGTGTGTGTGTGTGTGTGCGTGCGTGTGTGTGTGTGTGTGTGTGTGTGTGTGTGTGAGAGACCTACTTGGGCAGGGACACGAAGAACTGGTTGGAGGCTTTGGCTTGGGATCTCAACCCTATAGCTGTGCCAGTGGGGAATCTTATTGGGGATCTGGAGAAAGAGGGAGAAACCAGCCCTGGACTGACTGTGGTCTCTGTGTGCTCTTAAGGGAAACTGCACTTGATGCAGAGAGCTGCATCTGGAAATACTGTGTGTGTACCTGTCATCCTCCCAGTGAACATCCCCCACTGGTGCTAGTGGTGAGGATTGAGGCTCCTCGATTCCTGGGGCCAGTGGTGTGGCATCACAGTACCTACCAACATGAATCAAACAAACCTCCTATCTGGAATGCAGATACTGGTACCTACCAATACAAATGACATGATTCAGTAGGATGAGAGGGAGAGAGAGAAACATGTGATATCAGGACTACCAAAACAAATGACATGATTCAGTAGGATGAGAGGGAGAGAGTGAAACATGTGATATCAGGACTACCAATACAAATGACATGATTCAGTAGGATGAGAGGGAGAGAGAGAAACATGTGATATCAGGACTACCAAAACAAATGACATGATTCAGTAGGATGAGAGGGAGAGAGTGAAACGTGTAATATCAGGAATGAGTAAACAACAGGCCGCTTTCTGATCAACGCAGATTTAACATTAAATTAAATTAAATATCTACAGAATGAGTGAAATAACATCATTGTTGAAAGGGGTCATAGACCAACTGAAAATCATGAAATGTGTAAATAAAAAAAAAGATGTAAAAATTATGGGAAACGCACAAAACACGAGAAACATGCTGATGAGCTCTGCAGAAGGTAGGTTTTTAATAAGCATACTAATAAACAAATGTACAACAGTACAAGAAATGTGTTGCAGCTGTGGAAATAAAACATTTTGCTAAAACATTTAAAATGAAATTAGTGAGAAGTAATTAAACAGAATAAAATGAGTCATAAGAAGCATAAAAGACAGAAGGAACCCATTTGTAAGTCATTTTGCAATGTGCATTCTTACAAGCACAATAAAAATATACATTTAATGATGGAAATCATATGCAGAAGCTGTTAAAACAAAACTTTCTGTTAAGGTGTATAAAATAGCTTAAGCTGCAGTCACAAAGAATAGATAAAGTGGAAGAAAGTCATGAAAAATTAGTTGTCTGCTGCATACCAAGTGCTGGAAATATTCACAGTGCAAAAAATAACAGTGAACATTAAATGAGTGGGTCAGTCAGAAAACTGACAAAGAAGCTCAAAAGGTTATCATCAGTGTGACATTTGGACAAGACACAGATGTAGCATTTAATGTAAAATCTGTTCAAATTATTAAAGAAAAGAATCAAAAAAGCGCAAGTTGACGTACTTTGCACAGTCAGGCCATCATCTAAAGCCATTTGGTCAGAAACGGTTTTCTTGTGAATATAGAACTAAAAAAGGCGCAGTTCCAGACTGCAGAAATGGAAACACTACCTTGGACTGAGCTGCCAAGCAGCTCTGTATGGTGAACAGGATTCCTAATTTGCATGCAAATTCTGATGAGCACGTGTGGAGCGATAATTTGGTTCAAGAGTACAAAGACTAATTTAAATGAACTGAGCTGATTTTCCAGGAATGAAATCACATTCAGAACTGATCAAACAGCATCAACAGTAGTTCATGCTTCATGGAACATTCTAATGGCATTAAGTAGCAGAACTGAAGAAAAGTTTAAAATAATGGAATATACGGAGTGGTTAAGAAAACAAACTTTATATAATCACCACAACAATAGACTTGGATGGTCTGGTTATTTCACCACCTTCAGAACCATCACTGATCAGCCTAGTACAAAAACATTCCCATGCTATCAAATCCCCTTCCCTTTTCTCAAAATGCTGTGCAATTTAAAACCCTACTCCTGATCCAACCCACACAAGGTAGATCAATAATGCATGACAGCAAATAACTAAATAAAACACGAATAATGAAGAACAGGCCAGATAAAAGATCCTTCCAGATCCATCAGGACTAGAATGTGGGAGGAGAAGGACGTATAGTACTAGAAACAGAATTACCAGTCCAGAGCTATCATTGCAGCAAGCACCGAACTTTCATATTCAAAATTGTACTGAAGGAGAGGGAGATTGAACTCCCTGAGTCCCAAGCTCATCACCCTAGCTGTCTTTTCATGAAACGACACCCTAAATCACCCTGGCTGTCTTTTCATGAAAGGACACCCTAAATCACCCTGGCTGTCTTTTCATGAAAGGACACCCTAAATCACCCTGGCTGTCTTTTCATGAAAGGACACCCTAAATCACCCTGGCTGTCTTTTCATGAAAGGACACCCTAAATCACCCTGGCTGTCTTTTCATGAAAGGACACCCTAAATCACCCTGGCTGTCTTTTCATGAAAGGACACCCTAAATCACCCTGGCTGTCTTTTCATGAAAGGACACCCTAAATCACCCTGGCTGTCTTTTCATGAAAGGACACCCTAAATCACCCTGGCTGTCTTTTCATGAAAGGACACCCTAAATCACCTTGGCTGTCTTTTCATGAAAGGACACCCTAATGATGGCTCTCTACTGCAATACTGAATAATATAACTGGTAATCCAATAAAGTACAAGCACAACTCCTTTAAGGAGCTAGAGAAACTGCTTAACTTATGTTACTCACAACACGGAGCCCTTATATCTACGTAATATACAATAACTCCAAAATCATTATCTCACAGAAAGTGGAATACTCCAAGACAGAGCAATAGATTTGGTGTATGCACTCCCTATTTGAGACTGCACATAAAACATCTGCAGCTCTGAAATTATTCTAGCTGATGTGATAGAAACAATACTGAGAGTCTTCCAAGGTGACACACACTAATGCTCTGCTATTGCAGCTGATTCGAAAGGTGGAAGAGCTAACCTTTCTCAAACAAAGCAGAGGTCCCAATCAGGATCAGAAGGTTTAATATGTAGAGAAGAAATGTTTCCTTCAAAAGGTTTTACAGACTTAAAAAGGAATTCAGAAATATATTACTGGTACCTTAATGAAAGTTAGAAATAGTAGTTTAATAAACTCTGACACAGTAAACTCCAAGCTGCAGTCAAAAAAATCAAAGATAAGCAGGCAAGGATGCCAGCCAGAAGAGATGTAAAAGGACGCAAGCTCCTGGCTCTAACGCAAAGGAAATAAGTACATTTGCTGTTATCATTTTTCTAGAGCAAGGTCTCTGGACAGTGGTCAAAACCTGCACTATTTTTGCTGGGTAATATAGGTCCCGTGTCATCAGTGGAAGTGGAGAAATAAAAGGAAATGATAGAAAACTATAAAGACTACTTTGGCCCTCTTCGGGGTGATTGCATCTCTGTGGCATCCTCCCAAAAGAGGTATAAGAGAACAGCTGTTGCATTTTGTATTGGTCAAAAATGTAATTAGGTCACAGCAAGACTTCTCTAATGATGAAACAGCTTCTGTGTTACTATTGCGCTGAGTGTATTCATGAGGCAATGACTCAGCCAGTCTGCTAACGAGATGGTTTCTCGAAGGACATTGTTAACTATAAGAAAGTGAGTGGATGAAAAAAAACATTTCCAAACTCTTATGGCATCCCAACAAAGGGGATAGAAATTGGTTTCCCATGCTTGCTAATGTACCAAACCACAGCCATGTCGGTATGGACAACAATGGCACCTTGGTGGAGATGGCCCTTGAACTAACTATAAGGTGACAAGAATGGCTGTCATCTCTGTGACCCCACACCTTGGACACCTGCTCATGACACACTTATGCAGATGCATCAATAGTGACAGTTGCAGTGGTTTGCAAGTTGAAAAGTCTACCCAAAGAAAAGCAAAACTCGTGGATCTATTTGGCGGTTTGTTCCTTGCACTTCTGAGATTTTCTGACTAGAACAACGGGATTGGCTAGGTAATTCCATTAAATCTACATAGTCTACTTGGGCACTCTCATACATACTAGCATTGGGAACCATAAATATAGTGGCCGCCATAAATCCTAGGGCCTGAAGAGAGAGGGCAGTCAGAACCATCTAACTCTAAAGGGTAGTATTTTGAAGACATGAAATTTTGTTCAGGGAAAGAAAGACTTGACAATATAACGTGCCCACACTGCAGCTGATGAATGAGACTAACAGTATAGATAGCAGCTGGGGCAACCATGTCCACTGTGATCCCTAAAGACTGGAACAGCGACAAGAGAGATATTCTCACAGAGTTATGAGATTTTCCAAATGGGAGAGTCCTGAACTGATGCTCTTAAGCTGCAGTAGAGGAACCTGAAGTCCAAATTTACTTTGATGTGATGCATGTAATGATAGAAATCCTGTAGGTCCAAAGAGTACAGTCACCTTCTGTCAAACAATGCAACATCAATTGCATTGTAATCCTTTGAAAGGAGTCTTTTGGAAAAAAAAAAAAACAGATTTAGGCCACTCAGCTGAAGCTTGTTTTCTTTGGTAACAATAACAACCTTGAGTAAAAGCGTAGTCTTTGCTGATTAGCTGGAACCTGTTGGATGTCTCTTTTCTAGATTACACTTATTGCCTCCTTCAGATTCTTGAAGGGGTGGGGAAGGGACTACAGCTGGACGAAGAAAGTTAAAAGTGGAAAAGTATAGCATCTTTATATGACAGCCCTCAACCACGTCTGATGTGAAGCCTCTCATATCAACAAGTGAATGGACAAGGACCTACTACTACCCGAGTCGGACAGTTGGGCAAAGTCTTAGAAAGCCAACTGTGATCTCCGAGCTAAAGAACCATGGTACGCCTGATTGTATTGTTATTTCTGATTATTTCTGCTTTCATGGTCATTCAGCTAGGACTGCTACAACTCCTTCCAAAACCTATGTTGATATACAGTTTCTGGCCGTACCTGAACCTGAGTTAATGTGGGGTTCTACTACATTCACAAAAGCATGTACTAGGAATTTGAAATGTAATTCCCAACAGCCACAAATGCTTTTCCCTCCTGTTTTTGTTTTTCCAATTTGTATTTTACTGTAATGCAAAAAGCAAGGTTCCATCAAAGTAGGCATTAATAAACTTGGCCTTAGAGTTATCCACAAAATCTATTAAAGGAAGCCAGGTTTGCAATGTGTATTGAGACATTTTCCTGATGCTATTGCCAAATGACTTGTGGTATTACGTGTCAAGTATAGGTTGCAAATAGATAAAAAGTTTGGAATTTGAGACAAACTTGTTTTTTAAGTCCCTATTTGGCATCTCAGAGGCTGGTTGGTTTTAGCAGTCAGATCCCTCTGAAAGTATAGCATATGAGGACTGTAATTTACTCCCCTCAAAGAAAAAAGTAGGAAACATAAATCCCGTTCCCAACTCCAGCCAGTGCTTGAGATTTCATTATTTGGCAGATGGACAGCTGGGCTACAAGGGGCAGGAGCCTTTTTTAAAGTTGTAACTGTGATTACAAAGTTCACCTCATGGGTTTGTCTAGCATGTCTATCCCTTAGTTAGTTGGAAGATCTAGTCAAACTGCTTCAAAATTAGAGACACCACATCACAGCTCATCCATGCAATCTGAGTCACCAGCTGAACCACATGACCAACCAGATATCATCGAAGAAGAAGATTTAAAATACCAAAAGGCCTGCAAGATTAATTCTAGTAAAGAAAGTATTTCAGGATTCTACTCTTCTTTTAAACATGTCAGTTCATGCATCTCCCTGTACTTGGGGTCATCTGTCAGTGATGGGGAGCAGTGGGGGGACTGGTTCCCTTGTCTTCATCTATGTCTTACAACTCTCCTGCCTCCCTGACCTCATAAGGGATGGTTCCAAGGAGAAAGAAGACTAAGGATGCCCCAGTAGAACTGTATCTTGTTAAACCCCATTGGCTGGTTTGTCCTGTGCAGCTGGAGAGGTAGATAGCAGACATGGCACACATACATGGTCGGAGGGCTTAGATCAAGGCAAGTGTTATTGTTAGAGGAGATGCATGCACAGATTCCTTAACTTTGGAATATATATTAACACCACAATGAAAGTCAGCACACAACCATAAGAGTGCGATTCTGAAGCTAATGGGGAACCAATATAAGATCAAGGGATATTAATCCTAGACTAGAACCTGAAGGCCTAACATGGACTGCTGAGGAAATAGAGTTGACATAAAGTGAGCCAACATAGACTGCCTGAAGGCCGATCCCAGGGACAGATACCAGGCCCCAATACTGAAAGGCTGCCGGGTGCCAAAGGTGTCAGTATCAGGAACTGTAATGCTCTCCCTGATGACAATCAAGAAAGTTGAGACCAGGAACTGTGACCCCAGATTTGCAAGTATAGCCATCCCCAACACGTCCATGGACATCTATGTGTACAAAAGTAGGTCATGTGATGGTTTCATAGGGACCAGTTCCTTAATAAAGCTCAGTGAGGAGAATTTTGGTTAAGTGGCAGAAAAAATATGAAGTAAAGGTGCTGTATGCACTCCAATTTTAGCAGAGGAAGAGACCCAAGATATAGGTTGTGAAAATAAAGTCTCTTAACAGGATTTGCTTTAGCTCACTGAAATAAAATAAAGCTTGTCAAGTCTCTTGCTAATGATCTTATCACTTCCTGGTAGACAACTGCAATATATTTAACTTTATGTATTCATTTATTTGCATTTGTTTACCGGAATGGTCCACTGGGCCATGGTGAGCCCATTTGCAGTGGAGGCCCAGGGAGAAAAGCTTCACAATCAATTATATAATGCATACAATACATAATACATACAATAGAACAGATCAACAAGATAAGTACATAGCTATGCAAGAGCTACAGTAGACAGTTGAATGAGCTAAGTACATAACTATACAAGAGCTACAGTAGACAGTTGAATGAGCTAAGTACATAACTATACAAGAGTTGCAGTAGGCAGTTGAATGAGCTAGGTAAAAATCTTGGTACGTTATTAGATTACAACATTAAGGATAAAGTGGTTTGTGCAATTAGAGTACAACAAGATAGAATATAAAGCAAGGATCATTAAGTTACTCAAGCAAGTATGATAGGTTCTTGCAACATAGTCTGAGTAATTGGTCCTCATAAAGTCCTCTGCTTAAATATAGGTAAGGAAATATAGTAGATAGTACAGTACTGCAGTTAAGTAAGTAAACTGAAAGAGAGAGTCATATCAGAGAAGTAGTTAGTGAAGGTGTAGAGTACTGTCAGGTTTTGGGAAGTGCAGCGTTGGCACATGTGCACTGCCACAGACAGGAAAGGTGTTGTCTCAGGGATGTTTTAAAGAGAGATGCATTGCTGGTAGTCCTGAGTGATGATGAGAAGGTTGTCCATAGTTTAGCAGTAGTAAAGGAGTACATCATCTGACCAGCTGAAAGTTTAGGTTTTCCTACCTTCAGGAGCAGTTGATTTTTGGATCAGAGAGATCTATTTGGATGGTACAGAGTAAGTAGAGAAGAGAGGGCAGGACATTTTGATGGGTTGAATATCAGTTTGAGTGCAGTGGTTAATTTTAAGTATGTAAGATGAGGGAGATCTATCCAGTCTAGTAGTTCTAATGAGGCACAGTGATGAGATGAATAGTTTGCACTGGTTACAAATTTAGCAATTTTGTTGTAGCATGAGTCAAGTTTTGATTTCAGTGAAGACTGGATATTGGTCAGAAGAGGGCCACTATATAGAAGAGATGGTACCAGAAAGAAAGAGGCTAGGGATAATTTTGCAGAGTGGTTGAGGAAGTATGTGTGTCTATCGAGGATGTCCAGTTTTTGATGTGTTTTTTTATGTTGCTGTGAATATGCAGGACAAAGGTTAGCTTTTCATCTGTAATGAAATGGATTTGAGTGCTAAAACTAAAAAACTGGCTAGTTCTAAGGGAAGATTTGAAGAGCAGACTTTATGGCACCAGGAATAGTTTAAACCTAGTAGCAATGGCAAGACTTAGATCTGCTCTGAGTTACAGCACAATGGCACTAAATATACAGAATCAACTGATATTGCCAACATCCTGGCAGATAGGTTCAGTGCTAACTTTACCCCCCCTCACCCCCTAAAGGGTCCATCTCTATACTGGAAGAATGCAAAGTTCCTGTAATCACAGCTGCACAGGTAAAACTACACTCTCCAAAGCCAAGAACACAGCATTCGTGGGACCCGACAACATCCCAGGCTGCGTTCTACATGAACTACAGAATGAATTGGCACCCAAGCTAAGCACCATGTTCAATCATAGCCTCACCTCAGGCTTTGTGCCCACTGAATGGTGCACAGAGATGGTTATCCCACTCCACAAAGGGGGAGCCATCATGGACCCCAGGAACTACCGCCCAATTAGCCTAACGAGCCTTGTCTGCAAGGCCATGGAACGTATCATCATGAAACTTATAAACAAATACATTGGTAATCTCCAAACTCTGGACCCTACCCAGTTTGAGTTTGTAAAAGGCAGATCATGTCTCCTAAACCTGATAGACTTCTTTGAAGCAGTCAACAAAGCCGTTGATAAGGGTAAGGTGGTTCACACAGCCTATCTAGATCTCGCCAAGGCTTTTGACACCATGCCCCACTCTGGAATTATAGATAAACTCACTAAACTAGATATAAATGCATATGTCACAAGATGGGTTGCTAACTGGCTCACTGACACAACCCACACTGTGAAAGTAGCAGACACCAAATCTGACTTCAGACCAGTGACAAGTGGAGTACCACAGGGTTCAGTCTTGGGTCCTCTCCTGTTTGGTATCTACTTTTCAGAAGTACAGGCTAACACAGAAGGTCTTTGGTTAATGAAGTTTGCAGATGACTGCAAACTAGGAGCCATAACTGAAACCCCTAACGATGTGGACATCCTACAAAAGGGCCTCACGGAGACAGATGCCTGGTGTCAAAGCCATGGCCTCAAGCTCAATGCCAAAAAGTGCATTGTCATCCCCTTTGATAAAAACTCTGTACCCATGAACTACCACATAGGTGGTAGTCTACTTAACACCAAAAGTGTGATAAGAGACCTTGGGACACAGGTGGACAGTAGTCTCTCCTTTGATAATCACATCACCACAGTAGTCAGGAAATCCTTCTATGTGACACACCTCATCACAAAAGGTTTCTCATCCAGGAAAAAAGAGGTCATTGTTCCCCTCTACTCATCACTCATTAGACCCATTATAGAGTACAACACCCCTTTTGGTATGTACCTCACAAGACAGCTACAATGACTGGAAAGGCCCCAGAAATACCTCACAAAGAGGATTACTGGCCTCAAACAGATGCCCTACGCAGACAGTCTCAAAAATCTTCAGCTTTACTCCGTCGCATTTCACCTACTCACAGGCAATCTCTGCCTTACATACAAAGCTATGTCAAACCCAGAGCTGTTGGACATGCTCCACTTAAGGAACTCCCAATCCCTCTGAGCTACACGCTCTAGGGACCTAAACCTTGTCACCACAATAAACAGAACATGCTGGAGGGATAGATTCCTGTCCCAGAGACTTCCAATATTCTGGAACAAACTACCTATCTATATCAAACAAAGCTCCTCATTAGCACTCTTCAAGAAAAATCTTAATGATTGGATGGGAAATAGGAAATTCACCCCAGGGGATCACCTCTGTGGCTCTGCTTGACAGGGGCACAGGAAAATAATTTTCTTGGGTGGCGAAAGCCAGGGTACCTTTTTGGCTAGGCTCGTATAGGCCCTAGGACCAATAGCCTAGTACCTACCTATGAACCTATGATGACACCTAGTAGTTTTGTGTTTGGAGCAACTTCAATGATAGTGTTATCTTGACAATGAATAGTAAATTCTTTCTAGTTTAAGGAAGTGGGTTTTTTTAGGGGTAAATAGCAAAAGTTTAGTTTTTGGGGGTTTAGGGTGAGACGATTATTGGTCATCCATGTTTTCGTAGATGTGAGGGCACTTTGGGTGAGTTCCTGTAGTTCAGATGTGGAATTGGCAGTACAAATGATGGCAAAATCATCTGCATATTATATGACAGTCCCTTGATCGAGAGTGGTGTGGAAGTTGTTGATAAAAATGCTGAACAGAAGGGGGGCCTAGTATGGATCCTTGGGGAACACCTGTGGTTTTGTTAAGGAATGGAGAGAAAGAATGTTGCCATTTGATCAATTGCTGCCTATCTGTGAGGTAGTTTGAGAATCTGTCATGTAGTTTGAGAACCAATTTAGGGCAGGGGGAGAGGTGCCAAGGTTAGAGTGTTTAATGAAAAGAAGAAGGCAGGACACTGTATCAAACGCCTTAAAAAGATTAAGAGAGTGAAGAAACAATATTCCAGTGTCACAGGCCCAATTACCTGTGTCCAAGAAGGATATAAGAGCTGTGATAGTGCTATGACTTGGCCTAAAAGCATGCTGAGTGGGAGACATGACTTGGTTGTGTAGCAGATAATTAAGAAGTTGAGTGTGAATGAATTTTTCCAGGATCTTAGAGATGGGTGAGATGATAGCAATAGGCTGAAAGGTGGACGGATCAGTGTTGTTTCCGCCTTTATGAAGAGGGAGAATATATGCTTTTTTCCCAAGCTGTAGGTATATGGGACTCCTGAACAGATCTAGTAAAGAAGTATGCTGACAGGGTAGGCAATAAAGTTAGCTCATATTTGTAGGAATTCTGGAGGTAGGTTGTCAGAAGTGTTGGTGCCAGGTTTCAGTTTAAGTAGTAGTTTTTTCATAGTGGTGGTAGGTATAGGTGAGAGAGAAAAGCTGGGTAAAGGGGAAGTAAAGGTATTTTGTGTGGATGGATTTCAAGGAGCTAAGTTGGTTTGTGGAAAGTTGGCAGTGAGATTAACTCATATTATATAAACACCATAGCTAAAGAGTGAGGCAATTTCAGTGGGTGTTTTATTTGGATTTGGACACGGATTATTAGAGTCTGAATTTTTTTGTGGGGGGGGGGGTTGCTTACAGTAATTTTGTAGACCAAGGTAGTGTTCTTTTTTATTTTTAATGACTAGATGCTTTACTTGATTATGGAGTTGTTTATAGATCTATATTATGTAGTCGAAGGAACTAAAAGTCGATTACCTTTTCATCGACCCACGTGTTGAACTCGCACTTGAGTGAATGGCTACATCATTGATTTTTTTCAAGAGAAAACAAATCGGTTGGCAGTTGTATTAAATCTGCCCTTTTCCCCACTGTAGTGTGATTTTGGTGTTAATATATTTAGTTAGGAGGTGGTGTGGAGGGCACAGCCCTCCATATTGGGGGGTGTGGCGGGTGAAGCCGCCCACTTCATAGTGTTTGTTATATTGTGTCGTGCGTAGTTGGCCTACTGATTTTTTCCCCTTGGAAAAAATCAATGATGTAGCCGTTCACTCAAGTGCAGGTTCGGCACGTGTGTCGATGAAAGGGTAGTCTTCTTTCAGTTCCTTCGACTACATAATATAGACCCTGTTTATATTGTGTAAGGTCAGTGGGATTTTTGTTTTTTTGCCATAGTTTCCATCTTCTTTTAGTTCCTTCGACTACATAATATAAACCCTGGTTATATTGTGTGAGCTCAGTGGCATTTTTGTTTTTTTGCCATAGTTTCCATCTTCTTTTAGTTCCTTCGACTACATAATACAGACCCTGTTTATATTGTGTGAGCTCAGTGGGATTTTTGTTTTTTTGCCATAGTTTCCATCTTCTTTTAGTTCCTTCGACTACATAATACAGACCCTGTTTATATTGTGTGAGCTCAGTGGGATTTTTGTTTTTTTGCCATAGTTTCCATCTTCTTTTAGTCCCTTCGACTACATAATACAGACCCTGTTTATATTGTGTGAGGTCAGTGGCATTTTTGTTTTTTTTGCCATAGTTTCCATCTTCTTTTAGTTCCTTCGACTACATAATATAGACCCTGGTTATATTGTGTGAGCTCAGTGGGATTTTTGTTTTTTTGCCATAGTTTCCATCTTCTTTTAGTTCCTTCGACTACATAATACAGACCCTGTTTATATTGTGTGAGCTCAGTGGGATTTTTTTTTTTGCCATAGTTTCCATCTTCTTTTAGTTCCCAGACCCTGTTTATATTGTGTGAGCTCAGTGGGATTTTGTTTTTTTGCCATAGTTTCCATCTTCTTTTAGTTCCTTCGACTACATAATACAGACCCTGGTTATATTGTGTGAGGTCAGTGGGATTTTTGTTTTTTTGCCATAGTTTCCATCTTCTTTTAGTTCCTTCGACTACATAATACAGACCCTGTTTATATTGTGTGAGGTCAGTGGGATTTTTGTTTTTGCCATAGTTTCCATCTTCTTTTAGTTCCTTCGACTACATAATACAGACCCTGTTTATATTGTGTGAGGTCAGTGGGATTTTTGTTTTTGCCATAGTTTCCATCTTCTTTTAGTTCCTTCGACTACATAATACAGACCCTGTTTATATTGTGTGAGGTCAGTGGGATTTTTGTTTTTTGCCATAGTTTCCATCTTCTTTTAGTTCCTTCGACTACATAATACAGACCCTGTTTATATTGTGTGAGGTCAGTGGGATTTTGTTTTTTGCCATAGTTTCCATCTTCTTTTAGTTCCTTCGACTACATAATACAGACCCTGTTTATATTGTGTGAGGTCAGTGGCATTTTGTTTTTTGCCATAGTTTCCATCTTCTTTTAGTTCCTTCGACTACATAATACAGACCCTGTTTATATTGTGTGAGGTCAGTGGGATTTTTGTTTTTTTGCCATAGTTTCCATCTTCTTTTAGTTCCTTCGACTACATAATACAGACCCTGTTTATATTGTGTGAGGTCAGTGGCATTTTTGTTTTTTTGCCATAGTTTCCATCTTCTTTTAGTTCCTTCGACTACATAATACAGACCCTGTTTATATTGTGTGAGCTCAGTGGGATTTTTTTTTTGCCATAGTTTCCATCTTCTTTTAGTTCCTTCGACTACATAATACAGACCCTGTTTATATTGTGTGAGCTCAGTGGGATTTTTGTTTTTTTGCCATAGTTTCCATCTTCTTTTAGTTCCTTCGACTACATAATACAGACCCTGTTTATATTGTGTGAGGTCAGTGGGATTTTGTTTTTTTGCCATAGTTTCCATCTTCTTTTAGTTCCTTCGACTACATAATACAGACCCTGTTTATATTGTGTGAGGTCAGTGGGATTTTTGTTTTTGCCATAGTTTCCATCTTCTTTTAGTTCCTTCGACTACATAATACAGACCCTGTTTATATTGTGTGAGGTCAGTGGCATTTTTGTTTTTTTTGCCATAGTTTCCATCTTCTTTTAGTTCCTTCGACTACATAATACAGACCCTGTTTATATTGTGTGAGGTCAGTGGGATTTTTGTTTTTTTGCCATAGTTTCCATCTTCTTTTAGTTCCTTCGACTACATAATACAGACCCTGTTTATATTGTGTGAGCTCAGTGGGATTTTTTTTTTTGCCATAGTTTCCATCTTCTTTTAGTTCCTTCGACTACATAATACAGACCCTGTTTATATTGTGTGAGGTCAGTGGCATTTTTGTTTTTTTGCCATAGTTTCCATCTTCTTTTAGTCCCTTCGACTACATAATACAGACCCTGTTTATATTGTGTGAGGTCAGTGGCATTTTTGTTTTTTTTGCCATAGTTTCCATCTTCTTTAGTCCCTTCGACTACATAATACAGACCCTGTTTATATTGTGTGAGGTCAGTGGCATTTTTGTTTTTTTTGCCATAGTTTCCATCTTCTTTTAGTTCCTTCGACTACATAATACAGACCCTGTTTATATTGTGTGAGGTCAGTGGGATTTTTGTTTTTTTGCCATAGTTTCCATCTTCTTTTAGTCCCTTCGACTACATAATACAGACCCTGTTTATATTGTGTGAGGTCAGTGGCATTTTTGTTTTTTTTCCACAGTTTCCATCTTCTTTTAGTTCCTTCGACTACATAATACAGACCCTGTTTATATGGTGTGAGGTCAGTGGGATTTTTGTTTTTTTGCCATAGTTTCCATCTTCTTTTAGTTCCTTCGACTACATAATACAGACCCTGTTTATATTGTGTGAGGTCAGTGGCATTTTTGTTTTTTTGCCATAGTTTCCATCTTCTTTTAGTCCCTTCGACTACATAATACAGACTCTGTTTATATTGTGTGAGCTCAGTGGGATTTTTGTTTTTTTTGCCATAGTTTCCATCTTCTTTTAGTTCCTTCGACTACATAATACAGACCCTTTTTATATTGTGTGAGGTCAGTGGGATTTTTGTTTTTTTGCCATAGTTTCCATCTTCTTTTAGTTCCTTCGACTACATAATACAGACCCTGTTTATATTGTGTGAGCTCAGTGGGATTTTTGTTTTTTTGCCATAGTTTCCATCTTCTTTTAGTTCCTTCGACTACATAATACAGACCCTGTTTATATTGTGTGAGCTCAGTGGGATTTTGTGTTTTTGCCATAGTTTCCATCTTCTTTTAGTTCCTTCGACTACATAATACAGACCCTGTTTATATTGTGTGAGCTCAGTGGGATTTTTTTTTTTGCCATAGTTTCCATCTTCTTTTAGTTCCTTCGACTACATAATACAGACCCTGGTTATATTGTGTGAGGTCAGTGGGATTTTTGTTTTTTTGCCATAGTTTCCATCTTCTTTTAGTTCCTTCGACTACATAATACAGACCCTGTTTATATTGGGTGAGGTCAGTGGCATTTTTGTTTTTTTGCCATAGTTTCCATCTTCTTTTAGTTCCTTCGACTACATAATACAGACCCTGTTTATATTGTGTGAGGTCAGTGGGATTTTTGTTTTTTTGCCATAGTTTCCATCTTCTTTTAGTCCCTTCGACTACATAATACAGACCCTGTTTATATTGTGTGAGCTCAGTGGGATTTTTGTTTTTTTCCATAGTTTCCATCTTCTTTTAGTCCCTTCGACTACATAATACAGACCCTGTTTATATTGTGTGAGGTCAGTGGCATTTTTGTTTTTTTGCCATAGTTTCCATCTTCTTTTAGTTCCTTCGACTACATAATACAGACCCTGTTTATATTGGGTGAGGTCAGTGGGATTTTTGTTTTTTTGCCTTAGTTTCCATCTTCTTTTAGTTCCTTCGACTACATAATATAGACCCTGTTTATATTGTGTGAGGTCAGTGGCATTTTTGTTTTTTTGCCATAGTTTCCATCTTCTTTTAGTTCCTTCGACTACATAATACAGACCCTGTTTATATTGTGTGAGCTCAGTGGGATTTTTGTTTTTTTGCCATAGTTTCCATGGTCTTTTAGTTCCTTCGACTACATAATACAGACCCTGTTTATATTGTGTGAGCTCAGTGGGATTTTTGTTTTTTTGCCATAGTTTCCATCTTCTTTTAGTTCCTTCGACTACATAATACAGACCCTGTTTATATTGTGTGAGGTCAGTGGCATTTTTGTTTTTTTGCCATAGTTTCCATCTTCTTTTAGTCCCTTCGACTACATAATACAGACCCTGTTTATATTGTGTGAGGTCAGTGGGATTTTTTTTTTTTTGCCATAGTTTCCATCTTCTTTTAGTTCCTTCGACTACATAATACAGACCCTGTTTATATTGTGTGAGCTCAGTGGGATTTTTTTGCCATAGTTTCCATCTTCTTTTAGTTCCTTCGACTACATAATACAGACCCTGTTTATATTGTGTGAGGTCAGTGGCATTTTGTTTTTTGCCATAGTTTCCATCTTCTTTTAGTTCCTTCGACTACATAATACAGACCCTGTTTATATTGTGTGAGGTCAGTGGCATTTTTGTTTTTTTGCCATAGTTTCCATCTTCTTTTAGTCCCTTCGACTACATAATACAGACCCTGTTTATATTGTGTGAGGTCAGTGGCATTTTTGTTTTTTTGCCATAGTTTCCATCTTCTTTTAGTTCCTTCGACTACATAATACAGACCCTGTTTATATTGTGTGAGGTCAGTGGGATTTTTGTTTTTTTGCCATAGTTTCCATCTTCTTTTAGTTCCTTCGACTACATAATACAGACCCTGTTTATATTGTGTGAGGTCAGTGGGATTTTTGTTTTTTTGCCATAGTTTCCATCTTCTTTTAGTCCCTTCGACTACATAATACAGACCCTGTTTATATTGTGTGAGGTCAGTGGCATTTTTGTTTTTTTTCCATAGTTTCCATCTTCTTTTAGTTCCTTCGACTACATAATACAGACCCTGTTTATATGGTGTGAGGTCAGTGGGATTTTTGTTTTTTTGCCATAGTTTCCATCTTCTTTTAGTTCCTTCGACTACATAATACAGACCCTGTTTATATTGTGTGAGGTCAGTGGCATTTTTGTTTTTTTGCCATAGTTTCCATCTTCTTTTAGTCCCTTCGACTACATAATACAGACCCTGTTTATATTGTGTGAGCTCAGTGGGATTTTTGTTTTTTTGCCATAGTTTCCATCTTCTTTTAGTTCCTTCGACTACATAATACAGACCCTGTTTATATTGTGTGAGCTCAGTGGGATTTTTTTTTTTGCCATAGTTTCCATCTTCTTTTAGTTCCTTCGACTACATAATACAGACCCTGTTTATATTGTGTGAGCTCAGTGGGATTTTTGTTTTTTTGCCATAGTTTCCATCTTCTTTTAGTTCCTTCGACTACATAATACAGACCCTGTTTATATTGTGTGAGGTCAGTGGGATTTTTGTTTTTTTGCCATAGTTTCCATCTTCTTTTAGTTCCTTCGACTACATAATACAGACCCTGTTTATATTGGGTGAGGTCAGTGGCATTTTTGTTTTTTTGCCATAGTTTCCATCTTCTTTTAGTTCCTTCCACTACATAATACAGACCCTGTTTATATTGGGTGAGGTCAGTGGCATTTTTGTTTTTTTTTGCCATAGTTTCCATGCTTTGTCCCTGGCAGCCATGAGTTGCTTAGTGGGTCTTGTAAACCAATGGGCACAATTGGTTTTCACTCTCCTTTGTCAGGCTTGAGCTAGATTGTTTAGTATCTTGAGAAATGTAGAGCTGAAGAACTCAACAGCCCCATCCAAGGGAAGATCTTTTAGTATAGCCCAGTTGATGCTCTTTAAAGTTTTGTTAAGGGTGATTGCGCAAAGTCCCTAGTTAGCTTATACTGGTGTTTACTAAACATTGGGGTAGTTAGCTTATACTGGTGTTTACTAAACATTGGGGTAGTTTTACATGTAATAAAGACAGGTAGGTTATCACCAATACTAATTGGGGAGTGTCCCTGTGGAGGAGATTCTGTTAGAGTCGGCGACTATAATCCAGTCCAAGACTGAGCCACTGACGTTGTTTTTGTTGGGTCTAGTAATGTCAGTGATTAGCTGGGTATAGTTATATTAGTTGATATTGGAGAAAGGATGGTGGTGTGAGATACCTAGCCAGTTAATGTTTACATCTCCCAAAATGACTATTTAATTTTTATATTGTTTGTTGTCCAGGCTAAGATTTCTTCCAATATGGGAATGTTGTTGCCTGAAGGGATATATAGGACTACAATACAGAGGCTCTTGCAGTTATTAATTTTTAAGAAGGATATTAATATTTCAGCTGTGGAAAAATTAAGGCGAGACAGGGTCTATCTGAGCTTAAAGAAGCAAAGCCTGGGGGTAGAAATTCAGCATTTTTAATGTAGGGGTTTTAACTATATCTCAGTAGCGGCTAAAATATCTGGCTTGTTGTGTGGTATCCAGGCATGTAAGTCAGGGAGTTTGATTCAGATACTATGAAGGTTGTGACATTTAGTGATTTATAGGAGTTACGGGAGTTGGGAGGGGAGGAGATGGGACCTGGGTTAGGATGTATGTTTCTGCATAGGGGTAGGTTGGAATATGTATGTGGGAGATTAATGGGTTGCCGTTTCCTTTTTGATTTGTATTGATAATTTAAAGCAAAATTTGTACTGTTGTTGTATTGCAGGGGAATGATTTTTTACTTTGGAATATAAAATGTCAGTTGCATATAGCCTAGAGGATACATCAGAGAAGAAGGTAAGAGTTGGCATTTGTGTAGAAGTTATAGATGTAGGTTTGTAGTAAGTTGTTTGCAGTGATGTTAAGAGTAGTAGGAGGTGAATGGATAGACAGAGGCTGAGGAGTATCATAATAGAGATAAGTGACATAAAAAGGGAAGGGTTTTTGTGTTAAGGAATTTAAAGTTGCTGTTATTAAGATACAGTTAGTGTTTGAGGGATATATTTCCTGGGCTGAGATAGGAGTGGTTAGAGCGGAGACACTGTAGGCTAATTAGCGGGTAGTTAGAGAGTCAAGTATGATGTGGAGAAAACTGACAGTGATTTGAAAGTGAGTGTGATTGGATGAGTTGTAATGATGGGAGGGGTTAGGGGGATAAAACATGTAACTGAAATGGGAGTGTGTGGGAATGGGGGTAGGATAAGGGACTGGAGTGAGATCTAGTGTGGCGAGGGCAAATGGAGTGGGCTGGCCCTGGCCCCTTATCTAGCTCCAAAACACAAACAATTAGCAAGGAAAGTTATTGTAACACTAAAATGATAGCATAGTGAAGGAAAATGGAACAGATAGTTAGGAAGGCTGTTTGCAGTCATAGAAGTGCACTTAGGGAGGCAGGAAGCAGTTAGGATGGTGAAGAAAGAAGTAGGGGAGAGAGAAAGTGTGAAACTAAAAGAATGAAAAATTCAAAGAAAGGAAAGAGAAGGTCTGAGAAAAAAAATAGTTTAGAAGAAGATTGAGATGGTGGAGCTATTTAAGATACTTCCGTAATTTACTACAAAGGTTGATTACTAATAACAGGAGGTGTATTCTGCCTATGAGATGGAGGATAGAAGGAGAACATAAAGGACAGAGGGATTAGAAATGACATGTGAGCTGATGTACAAGGGAGCCATTTGTCAGCAAACCAAAAGGTAGAGTTAAATAAAACAAAACTACTTCAGTTGCACATACATTAACTACTTTCAAGGCAAAAAGATCCTGGGTAGGAGGTCCGGCTTTCCACCGGGATGTATGTGAAACTTTCCCTTGGGTTACAGTTTATCTTTAGGACTCTCAGGCACAACAGCTAAGACAGAGGTCAGAGGGATTTACTTCCAAATGTCCAAGACGGCATTCGTACATCACCATACAGGTCCGACCAAAGTGTACAGAAGAAGAGTAGGGAAGAAAAATGTATGCAGACCTCACTTGTACTTTGCATGAAGCTGCACCTCCTCCACCTGCAATGTGGGGATTCTATCCCCGAAAACCCTGATGATACTAAAAATATACTACACCCAAAATCACACTAACAGGCTCTAACAGGAAGAAAAAGGAATTATTTCAATTTTATCTGAATTGGTGTGACATTTGAGGTAGCATATTTTAATGTCAGAGGAGTGGACACAGAGGCTCCAGTTCCAAGGTACAGAGGACATTAGCAGCCGCAGATGTCATTATCATGACAGTCACATGGGTGGAAGGATAGTGTGGTTGTCAGGACATACCTCAGTGAGCTTGGATTGCAGATGAGAGAACATATAGCAAAAGTAACAGAGCCATACAATCCAAGGACAGAAATATATGTAACATTTACATAAGGAATGAAGACAGACCATTCAGTCTAACACATGTTTAAGCAAGACAGACAGTCACATACAAGAATGGTCAACATGTAACTCATATAGACTATAAGATCTATAACAAAGAATAAAGCACCTGAGGCACTCGACCAGATCTATAACAAAGAAAAAATCACCAGAGGCACTCGACCAGATCTATAACAAAGAATAAAGCACCAGAGTCACTCAACCAAATCTATAGCAAAGAATAAAGCACCAGAGGCACTCGACCAGATCTATAACAAAGAATAAAGCACCAGAGGCACGCAAACAGATCTATAACAAAGAATAAAGCACCAGAGGCACTCAAACAGATCTATAACAAAGAATAAAGCACCAGAGGCACTCGACCAGATCTATAACAAAGAATAAAGCACCACAGGCACTCGACCAGATCTATAACAAAGAATAAAGCACCAGAGGCATTCGACCAGAACTATAACAAAGAATAAAGCACCAAAGGCACTCAACCAGATCTATAACAAAGAATAAAGCACCAGAGGCATTCTACTGGATCTACAACAAAGAATAAAGCACCAGAGGCACTCGACCAGATCTGTAACAAAGAATAAAGCACCAGAGGTGCTCTTCCAGATCTATAACAAAGAATAAAGCACCAGAGGCACTTGACCAGATCTATAACAAAGAATAAAGCACCAGAGGCACTCTACCAGATCTATAACAAAGAATAAAGCACCAGAGGAACTCGACCAGATCTATACAAAGAATAAAGCACCAGAGGCATTCGACCATATCTATAACAAAGAATAAAGCACCAGAGGCACTCGACCAGAACTATAACAAAGAATAAAGCACAAGAGGCACTCAACCAGATCTGTAACAAAGAATAAAGCACCAGAGGCACTCGACCAGATCTATAACAAAAAATAAAGCACCAGAGGCACTCGACCAGATCTATGACAGAGAATAAAGCACCAGAGGCACTCGACCAGATCTATAACAAAGAATAAACCACCAGAGGCACTCTACCAGATCTATAACAAAGAATAAAGCACCAGAGGCACTCGACCAGATATGTAACAAATAGTAAAGCACCAGATGTGCTATTCCAGATCTATAACAAAGAATAAAGCACCAGAGGCACTCAACTAGATCTATAACAAAGAATAAAGCACCAGAGGCACTCGACCAGATCTATAAAAAGAAAAAAGCAACAGAGGCACTCGACCAGATCTATAACAAAGAATAAAGCACCAGAGGCACTCGACCAGATATATAACAAAGAATAAAGCACCAGTGGCTCTCTACCAAATCTATAACAAAGAATAAAGCACCAGAGGCACTCGACCAGATCTGTAACAAAGAATAAAGCACCAGAGGCGCTCTTCCAGATCTATAACAAAGAATAAAGCACCAGAGGCACTGTACCAGATCTATAACAAAAAATAAAGCACCAGAGGCACTTGACCAGATCTATAACAAAGAATAAAGCACCAGAGGCATTCGACCAGATCTATAACAAAGAATAAAGCACCAGAGGCACTCGACCAGATCTATAACAAAGAATAAAGCACCAGATGCACTCGACCAGATCTATAACAAAGAATAAAGCACCAGAGGCACTGGACCAGAACTATAACAAAGAATAAAGCACCAGAGGCACAGGACCAGATCTACAACAAAGAATAAAGCACCAGAGGCACTCTACTGGATCTATAACAAAGAATAAAGCACCAGAGGCACTCGACCAGATCTGTAACAAAGAATAAAGCACCAGAGGTGCTCTTCCAGATCTATAACAAAGAATAAAGCACCAGAGGAACTCGACCAGATCTATAACAAAGAATAAAGCACCAGAGGCACTCTACCAGATATATAACAAAGAATAAAGCACCAGAGGAACTCGACCAGATCTATACAAAGAATAAAGCACCAGAGGCATTCGACCATATCTATAACAAAGAATAAAGCACCAGAGGCACTCGACCAGATCTATAACAAAGAATAAAGCACAAGAGGCACTCAACCAGATCTGTAACAAAGAATAAAGCACCAGAGGCACTCAACCAGATCTATGACAAAGAATAAAGCACCAGAGGCACTAGACCAGATCTATAACAAAGAATAAACCACCAGAGGCACTCTACCAGATCTATAACAAAGAATAAAGCACCAGAGGCACTCAACCAGATATGTAACAAATAATAAAGCACCAGAGGTGCTCTTCCAGATCTATAACAAAGAATAAAGCACCAGAGGCACTCAACTAGATCTTTAACAAAGAATAAAGCACCAGACTCACTCGACCAGATCTATAAAAAGAATAAAGCACCAGAGGCACTCGACCAGATCTATAACAAAGAATAAAGCAACAGAGGCACTCGACCAGATATATAACAAAGAAAAAAGCACCAGTGGCTCTCTACCAAATCTATAACAAAGAATAAAGCACCAGAGGCACTCAACCAGATCTACAACAAAGAATAAAGCACCAAAGGCACTCGACCAGATCTATAACAAAGAATAAAGAACCAGAGGCACTCTACCACATCTATAACAAAGAATAAAGCACCAGAGGCACTCAACCAGATCTATAACAAATAATAAGCCACCAGAGGCACTGTACCAGATCTACAACAAAGAATAAAGCTCCAGAGGCACTGTACCAGCTCTATAACAAAGAATGAAGCACCAGCGGCACTGTACCAGATCTATAACAAAGAATAAAGCACCAGAGGCACGCCACGAGATCTATAACAAAGAATAAAGCACCAGAGGCGCTCGACCAGATCAAAAACAAAGAATAAAGCACCAGAGGCACTCTACCAGATCTATAACAAATAATAAAGCACCAGAGGCACTCGACCAGATCTATAACAAAGAATAAAGCACAAGAGGCACTCTACCAGATCTATAACAAAGAATAAAGCATCAGAGGCACTCGACCAGATCTATAACAAAGAAAAAAGCGCCAGAGGCATTCGACCAGATCTATAACAAAGAACAAAGCACCAGAGGCACTCCAACCAGATCTATAACAAAGAATAAAGCACCAGAGGAACTCTACCACATCTATAACAAAGAATAAAGCACCAGAGGCACTCTACCACATCTATAAAAAAGAATAAAGACCCAGAGGCACTCAACCAGATCTATGACAAAGAATAACGCACCAGAGGCACTGTACCAGATCTATAACAAAAGAATAAAGCACCAGAGGCACTGTACCAGCTCTATAAAAAAGAATAAAGCACCAGAGGCACTCAACCAGATATGTAACAAATAATAAAGCACCAGAGGTGCTCTTCCAGATCTATAACAAAGAATAAAGCACCAGAGGCACTCGTCCAGATCTATAACAAAGAATACAGCACCAGAGGCACTCAACCAGATCTATAACAAAGAATAAAGCACCAGAGGCACTTGACCAAATCTATAACAAAGAATAAAGCACAAGAGGCACTCGACCAGATCTATAACAAAGAATAAAGCACCAGAGGCACTCAACCAGATCTATAACAAAGAATAAAGCACCAGAGGCACTCGACCAGATATATAACAAAGAATAAAGCACCAGAGGCACTCGATCAGATCTATAACAAAGAATAAAGCACCAGAGGCACTCGACCAGATCTATAACAAAGAATAAAGTACCAGAGGCACTCAACCAGATCTATAACAAAGAATAAAGCACCAGAGGCACTCTAACAGATCTACAACAAAGAATAAAGCACCAGAGGCACTCGACCAGATCAATAACAAAGAATAAAGCACCAGAGGCACTCAACCAGATCTATAACAAAGAATATAGCACCAGAGGCACTCGACCAGATCTATAACAAAGAATAAAGCACCAGAGGCACTCGACCAGATCTATAACAAAGAATAAAGCACCAGAGGCACTCGACCAGATCTATAACAAAGAATAAAGCACCAGAGGCACTCGACCAGATCTATAACAAAGAATAAAGCACCAGAGGCACTTGACCAGATCTATAACAAAGAATAAAGCACCAATGGCACTCTACCAGATCTATAACAAAGAATAAAGCACCAGAGGCACACGACCAGATCTATAACAAAGAATAAAGTACCAGAGGCACTCGACCAGATCTATAACAAAGAATAAAGCACCAGAGGCACTCGACCAGATCAATAACAAAGAATAAAGCACCAGAGGCACTCGACCAGATCTATAACAAAGAATAAAGCACCAGAGGGACTCGACCAGATCTATAACAAAGAATAAAGCACCAGAGGCACTCGACCAGATCTATAACAAAGAATAAAACACCAGAGGCAGTCTACCAGATCTATAACAAAGAATAAAGCACCAGAGTCACTCGACCAGATCTAAAACAAAGAATAAAGCACCAGAGGCACTCAACCAGATCTATAACAAAGAATAAAGCACCAGAGGCACTGTACCAGATCTATAACAAAGAATAAAGCACCAGAGGTACTGTACCAGATCTATAACAAAGAATAAAGAACCAGAGGCACTCAAGCAGATTGATAACAAAGAACAGACCACCAGAGGCACTCAACCAGATCTATAACAAAGAATAAATCACCAGAGGTGCTCTTCCAGATCTATAACAAAGAATAAAGCACCAGAGGCACTCGACCAGATCTATAACAAAGACTAAAGCACCAGAGGCACTCGACCAGATCTATAACAAAGAATAAAGCAGCAGAGGCACTTTACCAGATCTATAACAAAGAATAAAGCACCAGAGGCACTCGACCAGGTCTATACAAAGAATAAAGCACCACAGGCATTCAACCAGATCTATAACAAATAATAAAGCACCAGAGGCACTCAACCAGATCTATAACAAAGAATAAAACACCCGGGGCACTTTACCAGATCTATAACAAAGAATAAAGCACCAGAGGCACTTGACCAGATCTATAACAAAGAATAAAGCACCAGAGGCACTGTACCAGATCTATAACAAAGTATAAAGCACCAGAGGCACTTGACCAGATCTATAACAAAGAATAAAGCACCAGAGGCACTGTACCAGATCTATAACAAAGAATAAAGCACCAGAGGCACTGTACCAGATCTATAACAAAGAATAAAGTACCAGAGGCACCCTACCACATCTATAACAAAGAATAAAGCACCAGAAGCACTCAACCAGATCTATAACAAAGAATAATGCACCAGAGGCACTGTGCCAGATGTATAACAAAGAATAAAGCACCAAAGGCACTCGACCAGATCTATAACAAAGAATAAAGCACCAGAGGCACTCTACCAGATCTATAACAAGAATAAAGCACCAGAGGCACTCTACCAGATCTATAATAAAGAATAACGCACCAGAGGCACTCAACCAGATCTATACAAAGAATAAAGCACCAGAGGCACTCGACCAGATCTATAACAAAGAATAAAGCACAAGAGGCACTCGACCAGATCTATAACAAAGAATAAAGCAACAGAGGCACTCGACCAGATCTATAACAAAAAATAAACCACCAGAGGCACTCGACCAGATCTACAACAAAGAATAAAGCACCAGAGGCACTCTACTGGATCTATAACAAAGAATAAAGCACCAGAGGCACTCGACCAGATCTGTAACAAAGAATAAAGCACCAGAGGTGCTCTTCCAGATCTATAACAAAGAATAAAGCACCAGAGGAACTCGTCCAGATCTATAACAAAGAATAAAGCACCAGAGGCACTCTACCAGATATATAACAAAGAATAAAGCACCAGAGGAACTCAACCAGATCTATACAAAGAATAAAGCACCAGAGGCATTCGACCATATCTATAACAAAGAATAAAGCACCAGAGGCACTCGACCAGATCTATAACAAAGAATAAAGCACAAGAGGCACTCGACCAGATCTGTAACAAAGAATAAAGCACCAGAGGCACTCAACCAGATCTATGACAAAGAATAAAGCACCAGAGGCACTCGACCAGATCTATAACAAAGAATAAACCACCAGAGGCACTCTACCAGATCTATAGCAAAGAATAAAGCACCAGAGGCACTCAACCAGATATGTAACAAATAATAAAGCACCAGAGGTGCTCTTCCAGATCTATAACAAAGAATAAAGCACCAGAGGCACTCGACCAGATCTATAACAAAGAATAAAGCACCAGAGGCACTCGACCAGATCTATAACAAAGAATAAAACACCAGAGGCAGTCTACCAGATCTATAACAAAGAATAAAGCACCAGAGTCACTCGACCAGATCTAAAACAAAGAATAAAGCACCAGAGGCACTCAACCAGATCTATAACAAAGAATAAAGCACCAGAGGCACTGTACCAGATCTATAACAAAGAATAAAGCACCAGAGGTACTGTACCAGATCTATAACAAAGAATAAAGCACCAGAGGCACTCAAGCAGATTGATAACAAAGAATAGACCACCAGAGGCACTCAACCAGATCTATAACAAAGAATAAATCACCAGAGGTGCTCTTCCAGATCTATAACAAAGAATAAAGCACCAGAGGCACTCGACCAGATCTATAACAAAGACTAAAGCACCAGAGGCACTCGACCAGATCTATAACAAAGAATAAAGCAGCAGAGGCACTTTACCAGATCTATAACAAAGAATAAAGCACCAGAGGCACTCGACCAGGTCTATACAAAGAATAAAGCACCACAGGCATTCAACCAGATCTATAACAAATAATAAAGCACCAGAGGCACTCAACCAGATCTATAACAAAGAATAAAACACCCGGGGCACTCTACCAGATCTATAACAAAGAATAAAGCACCAGAGGCACTTGACCAGATCTATAACAAAGAATAAAGCACCAGAGGCACTGTACCAGATCTATAACAAAGTATAAAGCACCAGAGGCACTTGACCAGATCTATAACAAAGAATAAAGCACCAGAGACACTGTACCAGATCTATAACAAAGAATAAAGCACCAGAGGCACTGTACCAGATCTATAACAAAGAATAAAGCACCAGAGGCACCCTACCACATCTATAACAAAGAATAAAGCACCAGAAGCACTCAACCAGATCTATAACAAAGAATAATGCACCAGAGGCACAGTACCAGATGTATAACAAAGAATAAAGCACCAAAGGCACTCGACCAGATCTATAACAAAGAATAAAGCACCAGAGGCACTCTACCAGATCTATAACAAGAATAAAGCACCAGAGGCACTCTACCAGATATATAATAAAGAATAACGCACCAGAGGCACTCAACCAGATCTATACAAAGAATAAAGCACCAGAGGCACTCGACCAGATCTATAACAAAGAATAAAGCACAAGAGGCACTCGACCAGATCTATAACAAAGAATAAAGCAACAGAGGCACTCGACCAGATCTATAACAAAGAATAAACCACCAGAGGCACTCGACCAGATCTACAACAAAGAATAAAGCACCAGAGGCACTCTACTGGATCTATAACAAAGAATAAAGCACCAGAGGCACTCGACCAGATCTGTAACAAAGAATAAAGCACCAGAGGTGCTCTTCCAGATCTATAACAAAGAATAAAGCACCAGAGGAACTCGTCCAGATCTATAACAAAGAATAAAGCACCAGAGGCACTCTACCAGATATATAACAAAGAATAAAGCACCAGAGGAACTCAACCAGATCTATACAAAGAATAAAGCACCAGAGGCATTCGACCATATCTATAACAAAGTATAAAGCACCAGAGGCACTCGACCAGATCTATAACAAAGAATAAAGCACAAGAGGCACTCGACCAGATCTGTAACAAAGAATAAAGCACCAGAGGCACTCAACCAGATCTATGACAAAGAATAAAGCACCAGAGGCACTCGACCAGATCTATAACAAAGAATAAACCACCAGAGGCACTCTACCAGATCTATAGCAAAGAATAAAGCACCAGAGGCACTCAACCAGATATGTAACAAATAATAAAGCACCAGAGGTGCTCTTCCAGATCTATAACAAAGAATAAAGCACCAGAGGCACTCAACTAGATCTATAACAAAGAATAAAGCACCAGAGGCACTCGACCAGATCTATAAAAAGAATAAAGCACCAGAGGCACTTGACCAGATCTATAACAAAGAATAAAGCACCAATGGCACTCTACCAGATCTATAACAAAGAATAAAGCACCAGAGGCACACGACCAGATCTATAACAAAGAATAAAGTACCAGAGGCACTCGACCAGATCTATAACAAAGAATAAAGCACCAGAGGCACTCGACCAGATCAATAACAAAGAATAAAGCACCAGAGGCACTCGACCAGATCTATAACAAAGAATAAAGCACCAGAGGAACTCGACCAGATCTATAACAAAGAATAAAGCACCAGAGGCACTCGACCAGATCTATAACAAAGAATAAAACACCAGAGGCAGTCTACCAGATCTATAACAAAGAATAAAGCACCAGAGTCACTCGACCAGATCTAAAACAAAGAATAAAGCACCAGAGGCACTCAACCAGATCTATGACAAAGAATAAAGCACCAGAGGCACTGTACCAGATCTATAACAAAGAATAAAGCACCAGAGGTACTGTACCAGATCTATAACAAAGAATAAAGCAGCAGAGGCACTCAAGCAGATTGATAACAAAGAATAGACAACCAGAGGCACTCAACCAGATCTATAACAAAGAATAAAGCACCAGAGGTGCTCTTCCAGATCTATAACAAAGAATAAAGCACCAGAGGCACTCGACCAGATCTATAACAAAGACTAAAGCACCAGAGGCACTCAACCAGATCTATAACAAAGACTAAAGCACCAGAGGCACTTTACCAGATCTATAACAAAGAATAAAGCACCAGAGGCACTCGACCAGGTCTATACAAAGAATAAAGCACCACAGGCATTCAACCAGATCTATAACAAATAATAAAGCACCAGAGGCACTCAACCAGATCTATAACAAAGAATAAAACACCCGGGGCACTCTACCAGATCTATAACAAAGAATAAAGCACCAGAGGCACTTGACCAGATCTATCACAAAGAATAAATCACCAGAGGCACTCGACCAGATCTATAATAAAGAATAAAGTACCAGAGGCACTCGACCAGATACATAACAAAGAATAAAGCACCAGAGGCACTTTACCAGATCTATAACAAAGAATAAAGCACCAGAGGCACTCAACCAGATCTATAACAAAGATTAAAGCACCAGAAGCACTGTACCAGATCTATAACAAAGAATAAAGCACCAGAGGCACTGTACCAGATCTATAACAAAGAATAAAGCACCAGAGGCACTGTACCAGATCTATAACAAAGAATAAAGCACCAGAGGCACTTGACCAGATCTATAACAAAGAATAAAGCACCAGAGGCACTGTACCAGATCTATAACAAAGAATAAAGCACCAGAGGCACTGTACCAGATCTATAACAAAGAATAAAGCACCAGAGGCACCCTACCACATCTATAACAAAGAATAAAGCACCAGAAGCACTCAACCAGATCTATAACAAAGAATAATGCACCAGAGGCACTGTACCAGATGTATAACAAAGAATAAAGCACCAAAGGCACTCGACCAGATCTATAACAAAGAATAAAGCACCAGAGGCACTCTACCAGATCTATAACAAGAATAAAGCACCAGAGGCACTCTACCAGATCTATAATAAAGAATAACGCACCAGAGGCACTCAACCAGATCTATACAAAGAATAAAGCACCAGAGGCACTCGACCAGATCTATAACAAAGAATAAAGCACAAGAGGCACTCGACCAGATCTATAACAAAGAATAAAGCAACAGAGGCACTGGACCAGAACTATAACAAAGAATAAAGCACCAGAGGCACTCGACCAGATCTACAACAAAGAATAAAGCACCAGAGGCACTCTACTGGATCTATAACAAAGAATAAAGCACCAGAGGCACTCAACCAGATCTGTAACAAAGAATAAAGCACCAGAGGTGCTCTTCCAGATCTATAACAAAGAATAAAGCACCAGAGGAACTCGTCCAGATCTATAACAAAGAATAAAGCACCAGAGGCACTCTACCAGATATATAACAAAGAATAAAGCACCAGAGGAACTCAACCAGATCTATACAAAGAATAAAGCACCAGAGGCATTCGACCATATCTATAACAAAGAATAAAGCACCAGAGGCACTCGACCAGATCTATAACAAAGAATAAAGCACAAGAGGCACTCGACCAGATCTGTAACAAAGAATAAAGCACCAGAGGCACTCAACCAGATCTATGACAAAGAATAAAGCACCAGAGGCACTCGACCAGATCTATAACAAAGAATAAACCACCAGAGGCACTCTACCAGATCTATAACAAAGAATAAAGCACCAGAGGCACTCAACCAGATATGTAACAAATAATAAAGCACCAGAGGTGCTCTTCCAGATCTATAACAAAGAATAAAGCACCAGAGGCACTCAACTAGATCTATAACAAAGAATAAAGCACCAGAGGCACTCGACCAGATCTATAAAAAGAATAAAGCACCAGAGGCACTCGACCAGATCTATAACAAAGAATAAAGCAACAGAGGCACTCGACCAGATATAAAACAAAGAATAAAGCACCAGTGGCTCTCTACCAAATCTATAACAAAGAATAAAGCCCCAGAGGCACTCAACCAGATCTACAACAAAGAATAAAGCACCAAAGGCACTCGACCAGATCTATAACAAAGAATAAAGAACCAGAGGCACTCTACCACATCTATAACAAAGAATAAAGCACCAGAGGCACTCAACCAGATCTATAACAAATAATAAGCCACCAGAGGCACTGTACCAGATCTACAACAAAGAATAAAGCTCCAGAGGCACTCTACGAGCTCTATAACAAAGAATGAAGCACCAGAGGCACTGTACCAGATATATAACAAAGAATAAAGCACCAGAGGCACTCCACCAGATCTATAACAAAGAATAAAGCACCAGAGGCGCTCGACCAGATCAAAAACAAAGAATAAAGCACCAGAGGCACTCTACCAGATCTATAACAAAAAATAAAGCACCAGAGGCACTCGACCAGATCTATAACAAAGAATAAAGCACAAGAGGCACTCTACCAGATCTATAACAAAGAATAAAGCATCAGAGGCACTCGACCAGATCTATAACAAAGAAAAAAGTGCCAGAGGCATTCGACCAGATCTATAACAAAGAACAAAGCACCAGAGGCACTCAACCAGATCTATAACAAAGAATAAAGCACCAGAGGAACTCTACCACATCTATAACAAAGAATAAAGCACCAGAGGCACTCTACCACATCTATAAAAAAGAATAAAGACCCAGAGGCACTCAACCAGATCTATGACAAAGAATAACGCACCAGAGGCACTGTACCAGATCTATAACAAAAGAATAAAGCACCAGAGGCACTGTACCAGCTCTATAACAAAGAATTAAGCACCAGAGGCACTCAACCAGATCTATAACAAAGAATAAAGCACCAGAGGCACTCGTCCAGATCTATAACAAAGAATACAGCACCAGAGGCACTCAACCAGATCTATAACAAAGAATAAAGCAGCAGAGCCACTCGACCAAATCTATAACAAAGAATAAAGCACAAGAGGCACTCAACCAGATCTATAACAAAGAATAAAGCACCAGAAGCACCCTACCACATCTATAACAAAGAATAAAGCACCAGAGGCACTCGACCAGATCTATAACAAAGAATAACACACCAGAGGCACTGTACCAGATGTATAACAAAGAATAAAGCACCAGAGGCACTCGACCAGATCTATAACAAGAATAAAGCACCAGAGGCACTCGACCAGATCTATAACAAAGAATAAAGCACCAGAGGCACTCGACCAGATCTATAACAAAGAATAAAGCACCAGAGGCACTCGACCAGATCTATAACAAAGAATAAAGCACCAGAGGCACTCGATCAGATCTATAACAAAGAATAAAGCACCAGAGGCACTTCACCAGATCTATAACAAAGAATAAATCACCAATGGCACTCGACCAGATCTATAACAAAGAATAAAGCACCAGAGGCACTCGACCAGATCTATAACAAAGAATAAAGCACCAGAGGCACTCGATCAGATCTATAACAAAGAATAAAGCACCAGAGGCACTTGACCAGATCTATAACAAAGAATAAAGCACCAGAGGCACTCGACCAGATCTATAACAAAGAATAAAGTACCAGAGGCACTCGACCAGATCTATAACAAAGAATAAAGCACCAGAGGCACTCTAACAGATCTACAACAAAGAATAAAGCACCAGAGGCACTTGACCAGATCTATAACAAAGAATAAAGCACCAATGGCACTCTGCCAGATCTATAACAAAGAATAAAGCACCAGAGGCACACGACCAGATCTATAACAAAGAATAAAGTACCAGAGGCACTCGACCAGATCTATAACAAAGAAAAAAGCACCAGAGGCACTCGACCAGATCAATAACAAAGAATAAAGCACCAGAGGCACTCGACCAGATCTATAACAAAGAATAAAGCACCAGAGGAACTCGACCAGATCTATAACAAAGAATAAAGCACCAGAGGCACTCGACCAGATCTATAACAAAGAAAAAAGCACCAGAGGCACTCGACCAGATCAATAACAAAGAATAAAGCACCAGAGGCACTCGACCAGATCTATAACAAAGAATAAAGCACCAGAGGAACTCGACCAGATCTATAACAAAGAATAAAGCACCAGAGGCACTCGACCAGATCTATAACAAAGAATAAAACACCAGAGGCAGTCTACCAGATCTATAACAAAGAATAAAGCACCAGAGTCACTCGACCAGATCTAAAACAAAGAATAAAGCACCAGAGGCACTCAACCAGATCTATGACAAAGAATAAAGCACCAGAGGCACTCTAACAGATCTACAACAAAGAATAAAGCACCAGAGGTACTGTACCAGATCTATAACAAAGAATAAAGCACCAGAGGCACTCGAGCAGATTGATAACAAAGAATAGACCACCAGAGGCACTCAACCAGATCTATAACAAAGAATAAAGCACCAGAGGTGCTCTTCCAGATCTATGACAAAGAATAAAGCACCAGAGGCACTGTACCAGATCTATAACAAAGAATAAAGCACCAGAGGTACTGTACCAGATCTATAACAAAGAATAAAGCAGCAGAGGCACTCTACCAGATCTATAACAAAGAATAAAGCACCAGAGGCACTCGACCAGGTCTATACAAAGAATAAAGCACCACAGGCATTCAACCAGATCTATAACAAATAATAAAGCAGCAGAGGCACTCTACCAGATCTATAACAAAGAATAAAGCACCAGAGGCACTCGACCAGGTCTATACAAAGAATAAAGCACCACAGGCATTCAACCAGATCTATAACAAATAATAAAGCACCAGAGGCACTCAACCAGATCTATAACAAAGAATAAAACACCCAGGGCACTCTACCAGATCTATAACAAAGAATAAAGCACCAGAGGCACTTGACCAGATCTATCACAAAGAATAAATCACCAGAGGCACTTGACCAGATCTATAACAAACAATAAAGCAGCAGGGGCATTCGACCAGATCTGTAACAAAGAATAAAGCACCAGAGGCACTTTACCAGATCTATAACAAAGAATAAAGTACCAGAGGCACTCAACCAGATCTATAACAAAGAATAAAGCACCAGAGGCACTGTACCAGATATATAACAAAGAATAAAGCACCAGAGGCACTGTACCAGATCTATAACAAAGAATAAAGCACCAGAGGCACTGTACCAGATCTATAACAAAGAATAAAGCACCAGAGGCACTTGACCAGATCTATAACAAAGAATAAAGCACCAGAGGCACTGTACCAGATCTATAACAAAGAATAAAGCACCAGAGGCACTGTACCAGATCTATAACAAAGAATAAAGCACCAGAGGCACCCTACCACATCTATAACAAAGAATAAAGCACCAGAAGCACTCAACCAGATCTATAACAAAGAATAATGCACCAGAGGCACTGTACCAGATGTATAACAAAGAATAAAGCACCAAAGGCACTCGACCAGATCTATAACAAAGAATAAAGCACCAGAGGCATGCTACCAGATCTATAACAAAGAATAACGCACCAGAGGCACTCAACCAGATCTATACAAAGAATAAAGCACCAGAGGCACTCGACCAGATCTATAACAAAGAATAAAGCACCAGAGGCACTCGACCAGATCTATAACAAAAAATATAGCACCAGAGGCAAGAGGCACTCTACCAGGTCTATAACAAAGAATGAAGCACCAGAGGCACTCAACCAGATCTGTAACAAAGAATAAAGCACCAGAGGCATTCTTCCAGATCTATAACAAAGAATAAAGCACCAGAGGCACTCTACCAGATCTATAACAAAGAATAAAGCACCAGAGGCACTCGACCAGATATGTAACAAAGAATAAAGCACCAGAGATTCTCTACCACATCTAAAACAAAGAATAAATCACCAGAGGCACTGTACCAGATCTATAACAAAGAATAAAGCACCACAGGCACTGTACCAGGTCTATAACAAAGAATAAAGCAACAGAGGCACTCGACCAGATCTATAACAAAGAATAAAGCACCAGAGGCACTCGACCAGATCTATAACAAAGAATAAAGCACCTGAGGCACACGACCAGATCTATAACAAAGAATAAAGCACCAGAGGCACTCGATCAGATCTATAACAAAGAATAAAGCACCAGAGGCCCTCGACCAGATCTATAACAAAGAATAAAGCTCCAGAGGCACTCGACCAGATCTATAACAAAGAATAAAGCACCAGAGGCACTTGCCCAGATCTGTAACACAGAATAAAGCACCAGAGGCACTCAACCAGATCTGTAACACAGAATAAAGCACCAGAGGCACTCGACCAGATCTATACCAAAAAATAAAGCACCAGAGGCACTCGACCAGATCTATAACAAAGAATAAAGTACCAGAGGCACTCGACCAGATCTATAACAAAGAATAAAGCACCAGAGGCACTCGACCAGATCTATAACAAAGAATAAAGCACCAGAGGTGCTCTACCAGATCTATAACAAAGAATAAAGCACCAGAGGCACTCGACCAGATCTATAACAAAAAATAAAGCACCAAAGGCACAAAGAATAAAGCACCAGAGGCACTCTACCAGCTTATGGAAAATGACTCAGAAGATGGCACAAGGAAACTATTATATTACAAGGCAGAGACAGAAAGACAAACACTCTTTGTTAGGGATGCCAGCAATAACCTGCTCACCAGTCCAAAGGACAAGGCAGATGGAGGACTTACAACAGCTCCCCAGCCATGTGAAGCAGAATTCCTCCCTAACCCAATTCAAGTGCAACTTGGACAATTGGATAGAGACAGCAAATTCATCCCTGATTTGGCACCTATGTATTGTCTAAGTATGGAATAAGGCATAGAGCAGATGACTGAAGAATAAATGTACTAGTGCCTGTGTTCTACAACAAGACATAGAGCAGATGACTGAAGAATAAATGTACTAGTGCCAGTACTCTAGAACAAGGCATAGAACAGATGGCTGAAGAATAAATGTACTAGTGCCTGTGTTCTAGAACAAGGCATAGAGCAGATGACTGAAGAATGACTTTACTGGTGCCAGTATTCTAGAACAATGCATAGAGCAATTGACTGAAGAATGAATGTACTAGTGCCAGTGTTCTAGAACAAGGCATAGATCAGATGACTAAAGAATGAATGTACTAGTGTCAGAGTTCTAGAACAAAGCATGGAGCAGATGACTGAAGAATAAATGTACTAGTGTGAGTGTTCTAGAACAAGGCATAGAGCAGATGACTGAAGAATAAATGTACTAATGCCAGTGTTTTAGAACAAGGCATGGAGCAGATGACTGAAGAATAAATGTACTAGTGCCAGTGTTCTAGAACAAAAGGACATTCACAGCTGCAGGTAGCAGAGAGATGTTTAACTCTTGTCACACTGTAGAAAGTTCCGTAGAGGGTGACTGATAAATACTCAAAGTAGTAGAAAGCAAGGTGAGAGATGAGCAGTTTGGATTTGGATCAGGATGCAGTACAATCAAACCAATATTTGAAGTGAGACAGATTGATGAAGAAGCTAAAGATGAGGAAAGAGTCCAACTGGCCATCAATAGACTTGGAGAAAGCACATGACGAGGTCCCAAGAAAGCTGCTCTAATCAGTTCTGTGGTGGTTTGATATCCCAGAAACATTGTTAGATTTACTACAGACTATGTACAAGGCCCCAGTGACACAAGTACGAACAGTGTTTGGATTTAAAAGAACAACTCACAGTGGGAGTGGGTGTACATCAGGGTCAATTTCTGAGTCCACTGCTACTCATAGGAGTGATGGACTATTTTAGTAAACATATCGAAGGAGACAGATTAACAAACCTGCTGTATTCCGACAATGTGGGAATTATAAGCAGACTCTGAACAAAAATATCAGCAAATGATAGTGGAATGGAATGCAAAACGGAAGACACACAGAATGAAAGAGTACAGATAAGACCATAGTCAAGGCAGAAAATGTGCAAAATCAGATAAAGCTGAAAATTGAGATAGAAGGGAAAATAGTGGAACAGTTTAACAGTGTCACTTATCTAAAAAGGGTGGTTGAAGAGAAGGCCAAAGCTAGAATCAAACTGGCAGAGTATGAGAGGTTGTGTGTGAGACAGAAGAAAGTCAGTCACTAAAATGAAAGGTGGACACAACAGTGGTGTCACCAATACTATTGTATGGTACACAAATGTGGACAGTGAAGGCAGAGTACTTGAGGAAGCCAAAGGTAATGGAGATGAAATGTCTGACAAACACAGTAGGATGCACACTGTTGAAGAAATGAAGACATAAGAGCAGAAGCCCAATTAGCTCCAGTTGCAGAGAAGGTCAAAGATAACAGATTGTGGTGGTTCAGGCATATGCATAGGAAAAGCAGAAGACAATCAGATGAAGATGATTTGGGGCAGACAGGAAAAAGCCAAAAGAAAATGAGGGAATCCAGCAAAGACCTAGATGGCTCTGTAAAAGAAGATCTGCGACCATCAAACTTAACTGATGAAGGTAGGAGAGGGATACTAAATTGAGAGAGATGGCAACAACTGAAGCAGCAGGATGATCCTCCTGTAGAAAATGAGATAATAATAATGCTGATTACATGAGATGCAACTGGTATACAGGTCCGGAGGTGAGCTACTCATGTAGGCATGTTTTACAAATTTACATAAAAAAAGAAAGAAGTCCAGGATTAGTAGTTGAAAAAAGGTAGACAGACTTGAAAGAAGTCTAGAGATGGAGTGGGTAAGGAAATGTAAATAAGGCAGTTGAGAGAATGTGGAAGGTAAGGTGTAGAAGGGGGAGAAATGTCAAATTCCTCTCAAAGTTTTTACTTAGATTGAGGCTAAGGCTTTACCATTTCTGATGTAAAATAAGTAATTGATAGACTTAATCCAGCTAAGGTGCTGTGATCAAATTCCTTTATTCCAAGCTCCTGCAAAAAAGTTAAAAAGAATACATACAATCATCTTCAAAATTCTGGAATAAAATATCTGTACCTCAACCAATTTTTTATCCCAAAATCCAGTTCTGAGTTATCATTAGTTAAGAATTGCGGGATTGTCTTTGTCATTAATATGGATATCAATTAGTTAAGAATGGCAGGATTGTCCTGGTGATTAACACGGATATCAATTAGTTAAGAATGGCAGGATTGTCCTGGTCATTAATACGGATATCAGTTAGTTAAGAATGGCAGGATTGTCCTGGTCATTAATACGGATATCAATTAGTTAAAAATGGCAGGATTGTCCTGGTCATTAATACGGATATCAATTAGTTAAGAATGGCCGGATTGTCCTGGTCATTAATACAGATATCAATTAGTTAAGAATGGCAGGATTGTCCTGGTCATTAACACAGATATCAATTAGTTAAGGATAACAGGATTGCCCTGGTCATTAACACGGATATCAATTAGTTAAGAATGGCAGGATTGTCCTGGTCATTAATATGGATATAAATTAGTTAAGAATGGCAGGATTGTACTGGTCATTAATAAGGATATCAATTAGTTAAGAATGGCAGGATTGTCCTGGTGATTAACATGGATATCAATTAGTTAAGAATGGCAGGATTGTCCTGGTCATTAATATGGATATCAATTAGTTAAGAATGGCAGGATTGTCCTGGTCATTAATACAGACATCAATTAGTTAAGAATGGCAGGATTATCCTGGTCATTAATACGGATATCAATTAGTTAAGAATGGCAGGATTGTCCCGGTCATTAATACGGATATCAATTAGTTAAGAATGGCAGGATTGTCCCGGTCATTAATACGGATATCAATTAGTTAAGAATGGCAGGATTGTCCCGGTCATTAATACGGATATCAATTAGTTAAGAATGGCAGGATTGTCCTGGTCATTATTACAGATATCAATTAGTTAAGAATGGTAGGATTGTCCTGGTCATTAATACGGATATCAATTAGTTAAGAATGGTGGGATTGTCCTGGTGATTAATATGGATATCAATTAGTTAAGAATGGCAGAATTGTCCTGGTGATTAACATGGATTTCAATTAGTTAAGAATGGCAGGATTGTCCTGGTCATTAATACGGATATCAATTAGTTAAGAATGGCAGGATTGTCCTGGTCATTAATACAGATATCAATTAGTTAAGAATGGCAGGATTGTCCTGGTGATTAACACAGATATCAATTAGTTAAGAATGGCAGGATTGTCCTGCTGATTAATACGGATATCAATTAGTTAAGAATGGCAGGATTGTCCTGGTCATTAATACGGATATCAATTAGTTAAGAATGGCAGGATTGTCCTGGTCATTAATACGGATATCAATTAGTTAAGAATGGCAGGATTGTCCTGGTCATTAATACGGATATCAATTAGTTAAGAATGGCAGGATTGTCCTGGTCATTAATACGGATATCTATTAGTTAAGAATGGCAGGATTGTTCTCGTCATTAATAAGGATATCAATTAGTTAAGAATGGCAGGATTGACCTGGTCATTAATACGGATATCAATTAGTTAAGAATGGCCGGATTGTCCCGGTCATTAATACGGATATCAATTAGTTAAGAATGGCAGGATTGTCCTGGTCATTAACATGGATATCAATTAGTTAAGAATGGCAGGATTGTCCTGGTCATTATACGGATATCAATTAGTTAAGAATGGCAGGATTGTCCTGGTCATTAATACAAATATCAATTAGTTAAGAATGGCAGGATTGCCCTGGTGATTAACACGGATATCAATTAGTTAAGAATGGCAGGATTGTCCTGGTGATTAATACGGATATCAATTAGTTAAGAATGGCAGGATTGTCCCGGTCATTAATATGGATATCAATTAGTTAAGAATGGCAGGATTGTCCCGGTCATTAATACGGATATCAATTAGTTAAGAATGGCAGGATTGTCCCGGTCATTAATACGAATATCAATTAGTTAAGAATGGCAGGATTGTCCTGGTCATTAATACAGATATCAATTAGTTAAGAATGGCAGGATTGTCCTGGTGATTAACACGGATATCAATTAGTTAAGAATGGCAGGATTGTCCTGGTGATTAACACGGATATCAATTAGTTAAGAATGGCAGGATTGCCCTGGTGATTAACACGGATATCAATTAGTTAAGAATGGCAGGATTGCCCTGGTGATTAATACGGATATCAATTATTTAAGAATGGCAGGATTGTCCTGGTCATTAATACGGATATCAATTAGTTAAGAATGGCAGGATTGTCCTGGTCATTAATACAGATATCAATTAGTTAAGAATGGCAGGATTGTCCTTGTCATTAATACAGATATCAATTAGTTAAGAATGGTAGGATTGTCCTGGTTATTAATACGGATATCAATTAGTTAAGAATGGCAGGGTTGCCCTAATCATTAATACGGATATCAATTAGTTAAGAATGGCAAGATTGTCCTGGTCATTAATATGGATATCAATTAGTTAAGAATGGCAGGATTGTCCTGGTCATTAACACAGATATCAATTAGTTAAGAATGGCAGGATTGTCCTGGAGATTAATATGAATATCAATTAGTTAAGAATGGCAGGATTGTCCTGGTGATTAATATGGATATCAATTAGTTAAGAATGGCAGGATTGTCCTGGTCATTACTATGGATATCAATTAGTTAAGAATGGCAGGATTGTCCTGGTCATTAATATGGATATCAATTAGTTAAGAATGGCAAGATTGTCCTGGTCATTAATACAGATATCAGTTAAGAATGGCAGGATTGTCCTGGTCATTAATACGGATATCAGTTAGTTAAGAATGGCAGGATTGCCCTGGTGATTAACACGGATATCAATTAGTTAAGAATGGCAGGATTGTCCTGGTCATTAATACGGATATCAGTTAGTTAAGAATGGCAGGATTGTCCTGGTGATTAACACGGATATCAATTAGTTAAGAATGGCAGGATTGTCCTGGTGATTGATATGGATATCAATTAGTTAAGAATGGCAGGATTGTCCTGGTCATTAACACGGATATCAATTAGTTAAGAATGGCAGGATTGTCCTGGTGATTAATATGAATATCAATTAGTTAAGAATGGCAGGATTGTCCTGGTGATTAATATGGATATCAATTAGTTAAGAATGGCAGGATTGTCCTGGTCATTAATACGGATATCAGTTAGTTAAGAATGGCAGGATTGTCCTGGTGATTAACACGGATATCAATTAGTTAAGAATGGCAGGATTGTCATGGTCATTAATACAGATATCAATTAGTTAAGAATGGCAGGATTGTCCTGGTGATTAACACGGATATCAATTAGTTAAGAATGGCAGGATTGTCCTGGTGATTAACACGGATATCAATTAGTTAAGAATGGCAGGATTGTCCTGGTCATTAATACGGATATCAGTTAGTTAAGAATGGCAGGATTGTCCTGGTGATTAACACGGATATCAATTAGTTAAGAATGGCAGGATTGTCCTGGTGATTGATATGGATATCAATTAGTTAAGAATGGCAGGATTGTCCTGGTCATTAACACGGATATCAATTAGTTAGGAATGGCAGGATTGTCCTCATCATTAATACAGATACCAAATTAATGATAGTGATGCTTACTACAGGTGCAGGCTGTGCCTCTTTTTTTTTAAATTCCATATTTCAGTCGGATTTCACAGATGCAAACCAAACAGATTACAGTACTCAAACTTATATTTTTCCATAATCTTAATCAACCTAATCAACAGGCCATGTTCACTTTAGCTATCAATACAGCTTTCCATGAAGGTATATAATCTCTACCTTTTGAGGTTACCGGATGCATACATTTCAACTTCTAAGCAAAAGAAATCTGGACAAAGCCTAAAATAGTGTGGGGGGGCTCTTAAATATGGGCAGATTTTAAATATTGCTTTTATAAACTTAGAAAGTTGCTAGAGTAACAGGAATTGTATTACCATGCATTTACTGAGGGATATGATGCCTGAAAGTCCAGTGTATGTCATTATTTAGTGACTTCAATCTGCAGTGATTTACCGGAAAACCATCCATTTTATGAGGAACAGAAGAGAACAAGAAGTGTCAGCTTCTACTTGTGTATCTTAGCGATGATCTTATATTTACCTCTATATGAAGAAAGGCAGGGAAAGGCAAGCGCTCCTACTTTCACTTTAGTTATCCTTTCATTAGGACCCTTTTTCCAGAGAACCATTAATGAATCAGAATGATATCTTTAATTCACTGCTATCCGAACAGACTGGCATCTAAATGCATGCCCTTAAGTTTCTAGGTGGTAAATATAAATACAATTTAAATTCTTTCTTTAGTGCTAATATTGATAATACCATTTAAACGGCAAAGACAGAATTGGAGAGATGAAGTCAGACTTTAACCTACTAGACTGAGCTTCTAAATTTTAAAATGCACACATTTGTAAAATATTTTACTTTTCTAACAGGATTTCTTGAAGTCCACCAAAATGTATAAACAAATTAATAATGTATCTTCTTTCTTATGAAATAACAAATACCACTGACTTACTTTAAAGAAATTGGCTGACTAAATTAAAGAAGGTTTAAAATGCACAACTAAGCAAGCAGGAAACATTGTACTACAGTCTATAAAGTTTTTTTTTAATCTCAGGTCATCTGGAACATCTATGTAATGACCCACTACAGTGGATAACTCTGCTCAGATCGGCTGTCTTGGACATACCCTTTAGTACTGCCTTTTCTTAACAATAGTTGATTATGCAATAGTTTGCTTAATGTTATCAGTAATTTAATAGCCAATACATAAACATTTTAAAATTTAGCTAAATCTAAGTTTTTATAGTCAATTCTCAGAACCTTAATCAAAGTCTAGGTTCCTCCTAGACACTTAGCATGTATCAAAGTCTAGTAGATAACCACATCATTATTATTAATAACTTATGCCTTACCCTGAAACACTTCTAAAGGTATATAAAACCAGTTTATTCTTTGGTACTAGAAGTCAGATGCTTGGACTATATCTTTGGAAACATCCAAGATGTGGAAGTTGCAGATCACACGTCTTCCCTAAAATTAGCTAATATTGCTCTCATGTGATTACCAGTGATCTCTACCGATTTCATATCACACTCTCAGTCTTTTGCTATTCTGAGAGGGAGTATGAATTTGTCATACATTTATAACCAGATTATAAAACTCAACTTCCTAATCCCCTAGTCCATCTTCCTAATATTGGGTTAAAAATTTAACTCTCTGTATTGATCCATATTAAATTGTGGTGGAAAGTCTATACATTTACTTCATTTTCAAAATGTATTTCTTAAGAGATTATGATTGCGCACAATTTGTTTTACATACCACTAATGCTTTCTGCCACTGTTCCGTTTGCTTAGGAGAAAAGTGCAGATACTTTGACAAACTAAATATAAGAATTTCTAAAAACTGACTGGAATTGCTATAACTGTTGATGAATATACCACTGGCCAAAAAGAAGGAAAACAATGTGACCTCTTAGTTTCTCTCAGTCTGGGTCAAAATTCTTCTCATGAAATATTGGATGATAAAAAGATACACCTTTAAAAGGATGGGAAAAGTTTTCCAACAGTTTTTTTTTAATTTAGGAAGATTTGCACAAAGCTTCTACAACATTATACAGAAATATCCAGATGATTGCAAAACAGTATTAACTCAAGATCTGTGTATTTTAACAGCTGCTTAATCAACTACACAACACAGGTCTTCTTAACCAATAACTTCCCATGTTAAATTTAGTTCTCTCAAATAGAATCTAAGTGGACCTTTAAAGCAAACCACCTCATGTTGAGCAGATTATGCGATTATTATAATTCGTATTTATCCAAGTTCATTTCCCAAACATTTAGACTGTTTTCAAAGACCAAACTACTCTGTTTTGCTAGAAATTCTGATAAAAGCATTTCTCTAGTGTTTCATGTCCTTACTGTTGAAGCATATTTAGAAAATATAAATGTTAATAAAAAATGTGAATCAAAGTATATGGTTTATGTTTTGAATTTAGCGATCTTGAAACCAGATACTGAGAAAGACAAGTTGTACAGATACAACCTCATTTTTATCCCCTGCTGAATGTGAGATTTTTCGATATTTTTCACATGTATCAAATGTCTGAAAAAGTAAATGGTATTAAAGAAGTTCCCTGTACATGATGTGGAATGAGAACGCAGTAAAGAAGAAAAGATCTTTAAATTACTTAAAAGGATAGTGACAGAAGTACCCACACTGACCTGTTTTAATATGAATACAGTATTAACATTATAAGTAGATGCAAGACAGAATGACAATTCTGCAGTGATTTTGGAAGAGAAGAAACAACTTGCCTACAGGTGAGAAAACATCCTAAAATATATACTCAAATACAGAAAGAGCTGCTAACTATAGTATATGGCAGTGAACAGCTTTTTGAATTTATTTTTGTGAAGTTGTGAAGTGCTGGTGGAAAGTGATCTTAAGCCATTACAGAATATGTGTAAGAACTTGTTGCACAGGCCACTACCTTTATTGCAAAGAATATTGTTACAACTACAGAAATATAAGATTGTGGTTAATCATAAAACAGGAAAATAAATATCTATAACAGGTATGAGGAGCTGTTCTTACGTTTGAAATTAGCAAGATCTGATTCGAAATGAACTGACAGTGAAATGGACAATTCAACAGTTGCACATGACAGAAAAGAAATTTCCTTTACTGTAGCAAGAGTTATTATGAGATGCAAATGCTCTGAGATATGGGTGTAAGAGGGTGGCAAGGGCAAATGATTGTCCCAAGTAATACAACTATACTTTTCCTATAAAATCAAAAAGAAAAAAACAAAAGTAGTTACAATCAAGATTTACAGTTCTGTGCAGATAGCTAAAGAAAGCAAAGTTTGTAAGGACATAGTCTGACGTGGGCATTATCAAGCATAAAATAAAAGCTTATGATGTATTATTTTCTGAATGGGTATTTCAACATAAACAGTACATGCTATTCAAGTCTGTGGTACAGTAAATAGTCGATTAGCTGAACTAACTGGGACCTAGTGTAGTTCAGATAATCAAACATATAAATGAACCATATAAAAAACTTCTAAATGTTTTGGATAATTAACTCTACTGTGTTTGTAACACTCCAGCAGTAGTCCAAGAGAAACATGATGTCTTACTTCTAAAACAGATTTCTTTTAATATAAAGAGAATGTACAGTGATTTGAGTTTACTTTTATCTGATGTTTGTAAGGCTGTGAAGTTAGCAGATAAGTGCAAGTGTGAGTAACACAATAAATGCAATATTTGTTACAAAAAAGCAGGCCTTAAAAATAATGGCCTGTTGCATGCAAGTACGGAGTTCAAATGATTTTTGCAATTATGGGAATGTCAGCCTATCATGCCAAATCCTAACTATGCACAATCTGATGGTCAAGTCAAAAGAGTAGTGTAAATTTCCAAAATAATATTGATAGCGACGGTTAAACAGATTCCCATTTGGATTTATGGGAATGTAGAGGTATTCCAGTGGAATGTGTTGGTCTCCTACCAGCTCAGTTTCTTAGGAGTTAAAATTTAAAAATAAAACTATCAATTTCAGCTATACTACTATGTCATAAAAAGCAAAACTGGGTTAAGAGACTCAGAAAGAAGCAGTCAAGGATCAACATACATGATCTGTATTCATCAGAAATGCAAATTAACCTTGAGTTCAGCCATTTTTGAAACAGTTTGAGAGCAGCGTTATTCAAATATCTGATGGTAGACTGCTTATATGGAAAAAGAAACATTTTTTCAAAATGTATAGCTCTCTCAGTGACTGATCAAGAGAAAAAAAGAATAATGCCTACAAAGCCACGGACATAGTTATAGAATGGTGCCCACAGAGCCACGGACATAGTTACAGAATGATACCCACAGAGCCACGGACATAGTTACAGAATGGTGCCCACAGAGCCACGGACATAGTTACAGAATGATACCCACAGAGCCACAGACATAGTTACAGAATGGGGCCCACAGAGACAAGGACATAGTTACAGAATGATACCCACAGAGCCATGGACATAGTTACAGAATGGGGCCCACAGAGCCAAGGATATAGTTACAAAAGAGCCAAGAGAGTTATCCAAGGAGGCATCTTAAGAGACATTTCCTCAAATGATTGTCAGATCAGAGTCAAGGAAGATGAACGGAAGAATCACCAGAAAACAGATAACTAAAATGTCAGCTTAAATACTGATGTCAAAAATGAAATGCAACAATTAAAATGTCAGTGTAAATGTTGCATATAAAATTTTACAACAGTAAAGAGCTATTGAGATACTCTGTGTTAAAAACATTCTGCTGTAATGGAATATCTGAAATGTATATTAAAATCTTACTATGGCATGTATCTATTGTATTTATACAGGAGTCTATACATGAATTCAGCTAACAAGAAGAAAATCTTTTGCTTCTGAAAATTGGGGATATAAAGCAATTATAACTTGAAAGTTGGACTCTCTAGCCCTAGTCCTGCACTTCATAATGTCTCATTTTATGTACAATATTTTGATGTCTGAAAGTAACACTGATGCAGTTAGATGACTGCTGTCACACTTCTTAGTCCATATCTTAGCTGCAACATCATGCAAACACAGCATTGGGAGGACAAGCAGTGTGCAGCTCCCATCACTGTTGCGTGACGGCAGCAGCACCATCACTGCACGTCCCCCACCTACGTGACGGCAGCAGCACCATCACTGCATGTCCTCCACCTGCATGATGACTGCAGCACCATCGCTGCACATCCCCCACCTGCATGACGGCTGCAGCATCATCACTGCACATCCCCCACCTGCGTGACAGCAGCAGCACTATCACTGCATGTCCCCCATCTGGGTGACTGCAGCAGCACCATCACTGCATGTCTCCTGTCTGCATGATGGCAGCAGCACTATCACTGCATGTCCCCATCCCCCACTGTGTGATAGCAGCAGCACTATCACTGCGTGTCCCCATCCTCGTCTGCGTGATGGCACCAACACCATCACCACACATCCCCCACCTGTGTGATGGCAGCAGCACCATCAATGCACATCCCCCACCTGTATGACAGCAGCAGCACTATCACTGTATGTCCCCCACCTGTGTGACTGCAGCAGAACCATCACTACATGTCCCCTGTCTGTGTGATGGCAGCAGCACTATCATCGCACATCCCCGTTCCCCCACTGTGTGATGGCAGCAGCACCATCCTGCCTGCATGACGGCAGCAGCACTATCACTGCACGTCCCCATCCCCCTCTGTGTGATGGCAGCAGGACCATCACCGCATGTCACATGTCCCCTGCCTGCATGATGGCAGCAGCACTATTGCCACACATCCCGTCCCCCACTGTGTGATGGCAGCAGCACTATCACTGCATGTCCCCATCCCCCTCTGTGTGATGGCAGCAGTTCCATCACCACACATCTCCCGTCTGCGTGATGGCACCAACACCATCATCACACATCCCCCACCTGTGTGATGGCAGCAGCACCATCACCGGACATCCCCCACCTGCTGACTGCAGCAACAATATCACCGTACATCCCTGTCCCCCATTGTATGATGGCAGCAGCACCATCACAGCACATACCCCGCCTGCATGATGGCAGCAGCAGCATCACCACATGCCCCTCATCCCCTGCCTGCGTGATGGCAGTAGCACTATCACCACATGTCCCCATCCCCCACTGTGTGATGGCAGCAGCACCATCCTGCCTGCGTGATGGCATTAGCAATATCACCGCATGTCCCCATCCTCCACTGTGTGATGGCAGCAGCACTATCACTGCATGGCCCCCCTGTTCCCCACTATGTGATGGTAGCAACATTAGGACTGCACTGTCCCCATCCCCCACTATGTGATGGCAGCACCACTATCCCTGCACATCCCCGACCCCAACAGTGTAATGGCAGCAGCAATATCACTCCATTTCCCCATCTCCACAATGCGATGACTGCAGCATTAGGACTGCAAGGCCCTCGTCCTCTGAGGTGTGGTGACAGCAGCATTAACAGTGTACGTCTCCCACCCCCATCCTCAGTATGATATGACAGCAGCATTATCAGTGTACGTCTCCCACCCCCATCCTCAGTATGATATGACAGCAGCATTAACAGTGTACGTCTCCCACCCCCATCCTCAGTATGATATGACAGCAGCATTAACAGTGTACGTCTCCCACCCCCCATCCTCAGTATGATATGACAGCAGCATTAACAGTGTACGTCTCCCACCCCCCATCCTCAGTATGATATGACAGCAGCATTAACAGTGTACGTCTCCCACCCCCCATCCTCAGTATGATATGACAGCAGCATTAACAGTGTACGTCTCCCACCCCCCATCCTCAGTATGATATGACAGCAGCATTAACAGTGTATGTCTCCCACCCCCCATCCTCAGTATGATATGACAGCAGCATTAACAGTGTACGTCTCCCACCCCCCATCCTCAGTATGATATGACAGCAGCATTAACAGTGTACGCCTCCCACCCCATCCTCAGTATGATATGACAGCAGCATTAACAGTGTACGCCTCCCACCCCCATCCTCAGTATGATATGACAGCAGCATTAACAGTGTCGCCTCCCACCCCCATCCTCAGTATGATATGACAGCAGCATTAACAGTGTCGCCTCCCACCCCCATCCTCAGTATGATATGACAGCAGCATTAACAGTGTCGCCTCCCACCCCCATCCTCAGTATGATATGACAGCAGCATTAACAGTGTAAGTCTCCCACCCCCCATCCTCAGTATGATATGACAGCAGCATTAACAGTGTATGTCTCCCACCCCCCATCCTAAGTATGATATGACAGCAGCATTAACAGTGTATGTCTCCCACCCCCCATCCTCAGTATGATATGACAGCAGCATTAACAGTGTACGTCTCCCACCCCCCATCCTCAGTATGATATGACAGCAGCATTAACAGTGTACGTCTCCCACCCCCCATCCTCAGTATGATATGACAGCAGCATTAACAGTGTACGTCTCCCACCCCCCATCCTCAGTATGATATGACAGCAGCATTAACAGTGTACGTCTCCCACCCCCCCATCCTCAGTATGATATGACAGCAGCATTAACAGTGTACGTCTCCCACCCTCCATCCTCAGTATGATATGACAGCAGCATTAACAGTGTACATCTCCCACCCCCATCCTCAGTATGATATGACAGCAGCATTAACAGTGTACGTCTCCCACCCCCCATCCTCAGTATGATATGACAGCAGCATTAACAGTGTACGTCTCCCACCCCCCATCCTCAGTATGATATGACAGCAGCATTAACAGTGTACGTCTCCCACCCCCCATCCTCAGTATGATATGACAGCAGCATTAACAGTGTACGTCTCCCACCCCCCATCCTCAGTATGATATGACAGCAGCATTAACAGTGTACATCTCCCACCCCCCATCCTCAGTATGATATGACAGCAGCATTAACAGTGTATGTCTCCCACCCCCCATCCTCAGTATGATATGACAGCAGCATTAACAGTGTACGTCTCCCACCCCCCATCCTCAGTATGATATGACAGCAGCATTAACAGTGTACGTCTCCCACCCCCCATCCTCAGTATGATATGACAGCAGCATTGCATTTGCCCCATCCTCCAAAGTGCAATAGTGATAGCATTACTGCACTACCCAATTACCAAATTCCAGGTACTGTGCCCCTGTTCATAGAATCACAGGAAATTACTAGGCTATTGACACAGAGGTAATTTTAAGCCTAGCCATTTCAACACAATGAAATATCGTACAGGTACAAGTCAATACCAAAGATTGCATTTAGTGATGGCTACCCATATCGAGCAGGGTTGTGGGTGCTATCCCTGGTAAGAATTTACAGTGCCCCATCCACTCATCCAGGTTTCTCTTGAACAGTGTCATAGAGGTGCTCTGTTTCACATGAATTGGTAGCCTATTACAAGATATGGCAGTCACTGGCAGATAAATAGGACGTGCTGGAGGGACAGATTTAAGTCCCTAAAATGGGTAGCCTTAGACCCATTTGATTTATGGATATGCAGTAAGTTCATTAGGTTTGGGTCAGGGTTGCTCTGTAGGTCAAGCATAAAAGTCTCCCCTAAGAAGTCTATATGATACGGAGTGTAGTGACAGGGATTTTAGTCTGTCCGTGTAAGGCACATGCTGGAGGCCCTTGATCTTCTTTGTTAGAAACCTCTGAGGTCGCTCTAGTTGCTGTAGATGCTTACTACGGTACATACCGAATGGACCGCTATACTCAGTTATGAGCTGGATAAGTGCATAGTATATAGGGGGGTTAGAACTTCTTTTGCTCTTAAGGCGATCCCTTTACTAAATCAAATGAGCAATGTGGAAAGCTTTCCTTACAACTGCAGGCATGTGGTGGACTTGGTCGAAGTTAAGGTTGCTGTCAACTTGTGATCCCAGGCCCCTTAACACCTCATGGGTACTTAGGGTATTGTTGATTTGACAGTGTGAGGGGACATTGTTTGTGCCAAAGGGAATGATGATGCATTTCTTTGCATTCAGTTCAAGACAGTGACTAATAAACCAGTTGTTGGTCTGTGAGAGACTATCCTGGAGTAACTAACAATTTGGGGATTCAATGATTTCACCTAGTTTACTGGACAGCCACAACCTTTTAGTTTTGACCTGAACTTCTGAGAAGTATATATGAAACAGTAGGGGGCCCAGCACTGACCCCTGTGACACCCCACTGGTAACAGGTCTGCTGGTTGGTGTGGAGTCACCCATTTTGATAGTGTTTGTCCAGTTTGTGAGCCAGTTGGCAACCCATCTTACAATGAAGTTGTTTACATTCAGTTTGTTAAGTTTATTGGTAATGCCTGAACGTGGGATTGTGTCGAAAGCCTTTGCCAAGTTGAGGTATGCTGTGTGGACATTTGCCTCATCAATGGTCTTGGTCACACTTTGAAAGAAATCCACCAGATTTATCAGGCAAGAGCTGCCTTTCATGAAGGCAAATTGGGTAGGGCCCAGGGGTTGGAGGTCACCTATGTCTTTATTTATGAGGTCCATAATGATACGTTCTGTGGCCTTACAGATAAGGCTTGTCAAGATTATGGGTCTGTAATTCCCAGGTCTGTTGCTAGGCCACTTTTGTGGAGGGGAATCACTGTAGCCGTTCTCCATTCCGCAGGAATAAACCTGAGGTTAGGCTATGATTGTAAAGGGTGATGCTAGTTCATGTTTTAGCCTGTTTAAAAGACAGCCTGGGAAGTTATCTGGTCCCATACAGGCCATGTTCTTTGCCTTAGACAGGGAATTGAGGGCCTGCTCTTCAGATATATATAAAGTGGGGGGGGGGGTTGGGGGGGGCTTGTTGTAAATTAGGAGGGGATAAGGGAATGAAAGTTTCACCAAACCTATCCATGATCAGGTTTGTTATCTCTGTGGGGTCAGTGTGTGTGATACCGTTGGCCACCAGTTCTGCACATGCTTGGGTCCTACCCTTTAGGTTATGTACATACCTGTACCCTTTAGGTTATGTACGTAGCTGTAAAAGGTCTTATAGTTATTCCTTGGCAGTACTTGCTAGGTTTCTCTCAAAGGAGCACTTGGAGTATTTGACAAGTTGTCTTATAAGGCCAAGGAGGGTGTTTTTCTATTCCTGGGTGCTTGCCTTTGTTTTCTTGGACAGCAACCATTTACATTTATTGTAGAGTTTGTTGATGCTGGAAGTCCATCATGGCAGATTGATTTTACTTGGGGCTCTGGCTTTGATTCTGTCTGGTACAACCAAGTTTGTACACTTATGCAAGTGATTGTACAGGGCTTTATTGTAAGCTTCAATGTAGTTATCACTTCCAGCTTGGGGTCGGGCTCGAAATACATTTATAACTTCACCTAGGAGTGTATAGTTTGCCTTGGTGAAGTTTTTTAGTCTGAGTTCTCCCTTTGTGAGTTCTGGTGTTAGTGTCAGTTCAAAGGTGACTGATTTCTCGTCAGTTTTAACTAATGAGGGTCCAACAGTTGCAGGGATGCACCTGTTTGACATGTTGGTGAGGACCAGATCTAGAATGTTTGTTCCTCTTGTTGGGTTATGGACACTTTGCTCCAGGATATTTGAATTCACAAAGTCAAGGAACTTTTGTGCTAGTGAGTTTGGGCTAGAGTAGGTTTACCAGTTGATGGTCCAATAATTGAAATCCCCCATAACCAGTGCGTTCTATAAAATTTGGATGGTCTTCAATTTGGTTAAGTAGGCTTTGTGGATGCCGCAACCCATAGAGGGGGATCTATAACTGGCTAGGACTTGAATGGGGGTGTTACTGTAACCTGCACCTGGATTAACTCCATGGAGTTGTCCAGTCTAAGTAGACGGGAGGTGAATTTATCTCTAATATAGATTGAAACATGGCCTCTTTTTGTTTTCATACTTTGTTTTGCAGTCTAAAGGTGTGGAAGACACTGTAGCCTTGCAGGCAAAGGCTACTCTCTGAGGCCTTAAATCAGGTTTCTATGACTGCACAGACATCTGCATCTTCTAGTGATAGAAGTGCCTCCAGAGAGTGCAGTTTTTGGTTTAAGCTCATAGCATTTAGCAGCATGACCCTTATTTTGTTCTGATTGGTTTCACATTGGTAATGTTTGAGAACTTGCCTAAAACAGGCACTATGGGGAAGGCAAGAGCCTTTGCCAGCAGCAGAAAGCCTAGGGGTGCCAGGTGCAAGCTGTCTCTGGCACAGCAGCGAGGTTAGTCAACCATGGCTTCTCAGGCAAACAGGAACTGGACCTCTTTTGAATGAAACCAAAAACTAAGCCACTTATTGAGCTCAATCATGTTTTATTTATACTGTGACATCACTCTAGGTAAGGGTAGAATGCTGCTTGAGGCTAGAGACATACCTGCTTGGCACACATAGTCAGAGTGCTCAACCATGTCTTTCTTCATATAGTCCAGTGAGGTACAGCTCAGGTCATTGAAATCAATATGAACTATGACAGAGTCATAACTGTACTTGTTGTTTAGAGACCCGAGTGCATGCATGATTTGGTGAATCTTTGCACAGGACAGGCAGCTGACTGACTTTCTCGTTGTCCAACCTGGTACACAAGTTTAAGGACCAGATACTACATTATGCATTAGGAACTACACCTTTCAATTCATCAGAAGTCCCAAGAATTAAATACACTCTAGTATCAGAGACGCACCTAAAAGGTGGAACCTTCAAATACAATACAGTAGAACTAATACATGAAGCAGCTGTACCAGTGTGAGACTAAAGCTGTAGATCTGTTAAATACATATTTCAGTGATATAATGTTATCACGCGGCATTAATTAGGGACAGCATTAACAATGGCTGCTGAAAAAAACTGAATGTGCAATTAAAGAATATAATATCAGTACATGAAAATAATTAGACCAACGTCAGTAGTAACTACAGGTTTGCTGAATGATGTGAGGAAGCCATTACAATTCTTAAATGGCTGAAACAAATATAAGTGCAATGTATTAATCTTATTAAAGGATTCATTAATTAACTCTGCTGCCATGAGAATAAGAACTGCAGTGCAAACCGCAGGCATACCCAGCTGCAGTGCAAACCGCAGGCATATCCTGTGCTTCTATCTATATATCCAAATGACTCTCCCTCTACATTCTGCTTTGTAAATAGCATGCACTGTTGGATGCTAGAGTGCCCCCCCCCACTTTTTTTTAATAACTTACCAGAATAGTAAGTTTGTACTGCTGTAAACTCTGTAAAGGAGTTTTTTTTTCCCTACTTAAGATTCACTATTGGAAAAACCTTACAGATATATCCCACACCTATACTATAGAGGTAACGGCTGCCTCAGTATACTAGCTCATAGGAGTTAAGACAATACCTATACAGGCTATTACTTTCCTGGTCTGATATACTGTGCTAAAGCACTGTCCTGTTTTCCCCCCACAGCAGCTGATTGTTTCTGTTCTGCCTGCCCTGCTCACTCTGTCCGCGTTCATCATGGTGCAACCCGCTCCATTCACCTTCACTACGCTCAGGCTCACTCTACTCCCCTACCCTACACCTCCATTCCCACCCACCCTTTCATTATATTTATACTCTCATCTCCCTGAGCACAGCCTCTCCTGCCTCTCAATTTCCCCTAACACACTCCAATCACCAACTATTTCCTTCTACTTCTGTCTACCAATCATATTCCTTTATTACCCATTACTCCCTCAACCCACTCGTGTCATAAATATCCGATTCTATAATCCCTTAATTAATCCCTACTACAAACAGAATGTCTACTTTCAAAACAGTTAATACAAATATCATCTTTCTCTTTTAATCACCCCCATTCTATTTCTGGCTACCATAGCAACCTCTCATATAGGAACTCTCCCCCTTAAACTCTCTTCAGCCACCTGTACCTCTCCCCGAACCAACCCTCTCACTCATTCTCTATAGCACCACCCACCTACATACTTGGACACTCACCAACTTCACAAACCCCAACTAGACAAAGACTTCCATAAAAACTCTAACTTTGATCCGGATACTTTCAACACCTTGCTCTCTTCAACTGACTGGTCCTTCCTCCACAATCTTCCCTTGGATAATACTCTTCTTGCCTTTAACATTTTCCTAGATACACTCAACTCCCCAGCCCCTATCAGAAAACTAAGGATTAAAACTCATTATACCCCCCCCCCGGCTTACACAAGACACCAAAACCCTAATGAGTAAGAGAGATAGAGCCTGGAAAAAAATGGAACAAATCCATTTCTGACCACAGACAGCATCACAATTTAACCAAAAAAAAGGTCATCCTTGACAAACAGAATTTTTTCCATAAACCACTTAACAATCCTCACTCTAACCCTACAAAAATTCTGGAAATCTGTTAATAAGCTGTTACATCCTGGGAGCTCATCTCCCCTAATCCAAGCCCAAACAACTCCCCATCTGAGACTGACACGCTTCTAAATTCCCACTTCATGAACTCCATCCATAACCTCACAAAAAAACGATACTGCTACCTACCCCTCACCACAAATCACCACCAGTCCAACCACCTTTACCCTTAAACCTGTCCCCACATCCTTTATTAAATCACTTCTGACCAAACTAAAACATGGTCTCCATCAGCGGACAGCTTACTTCCTCGTTTCCTAAATCTAGCTGCTAACTCTATTGCTTTCCTTATCTCTATATTAATCAAGGAAAGCTCTGTACTTGACATCTAGAACAAATTCTTTGTTATCCCATAAAATAAAGGTGGTACTGCAACTGACCCCTCTAACTTCAGACCTATTTCCATGTTATCCCCAGTCTAAAATTCTTGAAAAATGTATCCACAAACAGCTTCTTAATCATATTCTCCAGGAAAATCTGCTGACCCCCACACAACACGGCTTTCAGCCAAAGCACCGCTATTGCTTTGACATCCTTCATCAATACCATTGCCTTACCACATGATAACAATAAATTAATTTCTTGCCTGTTTTTAGATCTATCCAAAGCTTTTGATACTGTTTCCATAGACTACTACTATCTAAACTTGCCTCTCAACCTCTGTTATATCATGGTTTTCCAGTTACCTCTCAAATAGATTCCAGGCTGTGTGATGGCTTTCAAACTACTCTCCCTTTATTCCAGTACAAACTGGGGTACCCCAAGGCTCCATCCTTGGTCCCCTACTTTTCAACATCTTTATTAATGACTGTCACCCTTCCTGTCTATGGTCTACCCTTATGCAATACATGGATGACTGTACAATTATCTCCTGCTCTGACAGCATCACCCACCTTCATACCCTCACCCAAGAATCCCTCCACTTCATTGAAAGATGACTTACTTTTCAGCAACTTCTACTAAATCTTAAGAAAACTAAACTCCTCTTGTTTCTCCCTACCTCCCTTCAGCATCATAAATTTTCTTTCTCTGTCTCCTCCCTGAATAATACTACCATGTCATTTGAACCCCACACCAAACTCTTAGGTGTTATAGAGAAACATCTCAAATTCAAGCTACACACTCTGTAGTGCATAAAAAAGACCCATCAAAAACTAGGTCTGTTTTATAGACATAATAAATACCTTACAAATGTCTCCAGAGCCTCCCTTGCACAAGCCTTTCTACTCCCCACTCTCCCCTATGCTGCCCCTATTCTCACATACCTCCAAATATTCTTACTAAAGTCGAACTTACCTATAACCAAATAGTTCAATTTGCCTACAGCCTATCTTACTGCACCCACCATTGCATTGCACCAAGAAATTTGGAGTGGCTGGAATTCCATCACCAAATCCTAATAGCACAACATCTCTTGGCTCATTCAGCTCTGCATCAACCTTCTTCCTGTCCTTCTCACTGCACTCTCATCCAGCTCCGTACTCCCAAACATTCCCTCTGCAGCTCTCAACAGAACCTTCACCAGTTATACAGGCCCAATAAAAATATTGGAAAAGTACTTTATAGTTACTCCATTGCAAATGCCTGGAATAAACTACCCCAGAGTGTCAGCTGTATTACTGAACCAAACACCTTTAAAATAGCAATTAAAGACTTACTTCCAAAAATCATGGACATGCCTCTGCCAGGACCCATGAGCTATCTCCACTAGCACCGAGTCCCCCCTTAGCTAATATCATACCAGACCTATTACAGGCCCCTCCTGCTCACTGTTCTAATGTCTAGTCCTTGTACTTCTACTGCTTCTCTACTACACCAGCATTAGCCTGGTTTATCTTGATACTTTTAACCCCATATATTCTCTACTGCACCAGCTTCAGCCTAGTTTATCTTGGTACTTTTCACCCCATATATTCTTTAGTACACCAGCGTCAGCCTAGCTTATCTTGGTATTTTTCACCCCATATATTCTCTACTACACCAGCGTCAGCCTGGTTTATCTTGGTACTTTTAACCCCATATATGCTCTACTACACCAGTGTCAGCCTGGATTATCTTGGTACTTTTCACCCCATATATTCTTTACTAGTGCTATTTTTCTATATACCTCTTTCCCTCTCTACAAGGTCACTTCCTAAATGTATTGTAACTGATCTTACTTTGTTATTATCAGACATTTATCCGGGTTGGTCCCTGATGGAAATCTCCGCCTTAGTTGTACTTCTCATTTTTCTACAGAATGTGTTTCTTGTGTAAAAAAAAAAAAAAAAAAAAAAAAAAAAAAAAACTAAACTTATTATGTACAGAGTTCCTTATTCATTGTTTAATTCATATTTTTATTTCATTTTAGTTTAATTCATATTTTTATTTCATTTTTTACTTGACTTGTTACATATGTCTGTGCTAATAAACGTCTGTGCATTGCAATATTGGAGCTTTTCTCCTTGGGTCTGTTAGAGAAAAATGTATCTCTCACGATTATTCTACACAAAATGCATATTAACTTACAATTTCTTCACAAATATGTTTGATAAGTTATTTAATATTTGCTCATGCTAAAAATTATATGTAGTATAGATGCATAGTTATGCAAAGCACAATTACTTATTGTAGTCCTGAGTGTTTCTCAACCGCATTCTAATATCAAGCTGTAAGTGTATCAACAGATGACTGAAGGTCAAAAAAAGTGCTAAAGGGGTTAACGGATGTTACAAAGACTGGTTTCCAAAATCAAGAAAGAACACAATGTATATAAGCTCTGACCTTCCCGGGCTGGGATGGGTAGTTACAAGGAATGTTGGGGAGTTAGAAGGTTACTGGTACTGAAACATTCAAGGTCAGGAAACAAGACAGCTTGTGTTTTTCTAAAACATTACTGTTAATAAAAACATGATTGTTGAGTGTTCATGTGCAACACTAAATGAGAAGCATGAGGGTCTGTAGAAATCCTACTAACCAACGTCAGTATTCTGTATGCATGATACTGATAAGAACTGTGTATTTTTTCTGCTTGGAGAGACTAATTATTAAATTGTGAAGATAGTCTCCCAGCACTGATGTGTATGGATTTAAATAAAAAGAAACTGTTTTGCACATCCTGAAGAGTTATTCTTCATTCAAGACTGAAAGGTAATTAATGTTCTTTATGGATATTTTAAACTGCATTTTAACAGGTCTCTACTGAAGAAAGTGCTTTGCCCAGTTAGACAACCCGGTTAAAAATGTCCAATAAATAAATATCCAGCTGCAGTGCAACCCGCAGACATATCCAGCTGCAGTGCAACCACAGGCATATCCAGCTGCAGTGCAACCACAGGCATATCCAGCTGCAGTGCAACCGCAGGCATATCCAGCTGCAGTGCAACCCACAGGCATATCCAGCTGCAGTGCAACCCACAGGAACATCCCATCCATTTCTTTATATTTTATGTTGGCATTTGAGAGTGGTAGAATCAAGATATGGGGATGATACAAAAGTTTTATGATAAATTGGAGAATGTTGCAAAAATTAAATAAATTAGCTCTCTGCACCTTGCTACGAGGTAGCTCCCATGGTAACCATTTACCTGTCTGTACCTTGCTGTGGTGCAGCTCCCATGGTAACCATTTATCTGTCTGTACCTTGCTGTAGTGCAGTACCCATGTTAATCCTTTACCCATCTGTACCTTGTTGCTATGGAGTACCTATAGTAATGTATTACTCATCAGAACAGGTAGAAGAGTAGCTTAATAGAAAACAAGTATAATTCATCTCACAATGTTTAGAGATAAAACACATTTACACTAACCATTGCAAATGGAAATTGAAATGGGACCATAATCCTAAAAGGAATAAATATTACACTTTGGATAACAGAGAGTCCTAAGAGATGGCATCCAAATCATTACTGGTGACCTCCTACCTACCAAAGTGACCTAAGAGATGGCATTTAAATCATTACTGGTGACCTCCGACCCACCAAAGTGACCTAAGAGATGGCATCTAAATTACTAGTGACCACCGACCCACCAAAGTGACCTAAGAGATGGCATCTAAATCATTACTGGTGACCTCCGACCCACCAAAGTGACCTAAGAGATGGTATCTAAATCATTACTGTGACCACCAACCCAAAGTGACCCAAGAGATGGCATCTAAATCATTACTGGTGAACTCCGACCCAAAGTTACCTAAGAGATGGCATCTAAATCATTACTGGTCATAACTATAATAATCATAACTAACTACCTTGATTATAGCAAGCTCAGATGCTCATAAGCCAGTACTTATTATACAGCAGGAACTTCTTCTTGTAACATTTGTTAATGTCTGTTATGTACTACACAGATAAAGATTCTAGTTGTCTACTGATGTACTATGTTCTTCATCTGTAGATATGTTGTAAGTAATTGCTATGTAAATTGTTAATTGCTATGTAATCCAATGTAACTACTGTCTGTTTATTTTAACTGTGGAGCTTTTCTCCCTGGGCCTCCGCTGGAAATGGACCTACGTCCAGTCGGACACTCCCAGTCAACAAATATAAATAAATAAATAAATACTGGTGACTTCCAACCCACCAAAGTGACCTAAGAGATGGCATCTAAATCATTACTGGTGTCCTCCTACTCATCTTAGATGGCATCTAAATCATTACTGGTGACCTCCTACCCACCAAAGTGACCTAAGAAATGGTATCTAAATCATTACTCCTGTAATATAATCTTTTTATCAGGCTCGCACAGACTTTTTTTCATTCATATTATTAGGCTCATACATGCAGTTCCAACCCCTAACATACATACAGTAGACGGGAATTTATTCAATTACACACCTGAAGTGAATTAAATTCCTCTGCTGCTGCATTCCAGGTTCGGTATTTTTGCTTACTGGCTTTGCCAGCCCTGTCTGCACAAGAACACACTTCCACAGAAAGGTGTAGTGTCCCATTGCAATTTATTTCTCTGCAACCTGCTTTGATTAATTGCATGCTTACCTTTTAGGCACTAGCCCAGTGCTGCTACTGATTGTTTCTCACTCCTTTGGCTCCACCCACTCCATTCGCCCTGTGGGCTCACTCTGCTCCCCTACCCTACCCCCAAATCCCACACACCCCCACTACCTCCACATTTAAAACTTAACTAACCACTCCCACCATCCACTCCATACTACCCACCTCACTCCTATCAACACCCTCCCATTGTCCACTCCCTTAAAAGTACTCCACCCCCTTAAACTATACCCCCACCCATTACTTTTCTGATATACTGACAAACATAAACCTCAAATAAACTCCCAAAACCCAAACTAAATTGCAACTTAAGTTCTCTCCACTTTAATTCAAATCATACCCATGTCCCTTAAAACTCAATTCACATTAATACAAACATTACTTGTAAAAATCTTATTTTATCTGAACTATCTAACCCAACCAAATAACATAAATCATTCTCCCCATTTCCACACCACTACCCTATCCTTCATTAATGACACACCCAACTCTACCTATATATCCCCTTGTCTCTTCCCACTCAACACCACCATGCTTTTCCCCTATAGAGTTCTAACTATAAACACCACTCCCAATTATACTAGCCATATAGCCTCAAAACTCATTAACTGCACTAAGTACCCCTATCTAGGAATGTATCTCCCCCACGACCGTATCTCTATCCTCCTCTCTGGTGACATCCACCCCAACCCTGGCCCCTCTTCCACTCTGGACCTAACCTCCCATCCTCACCCCCCTTATGCAGCTAGTAAATCTCTTCAATTCTCAGCCCTAAATACTTGAAGCCTCTGTAACAAAATTCCAAACCTTCATGCCTGGCTTCTACATAATCAACTAGAAATTCTCTCCATCTCAGAAACCTGGCTCAAGCCCCATATAAAACACTCCGAACTAATACCACCTAACTACCGCATTCTAAGAAACGATAGAACACAAAAAAAGGAGGCGGGACAGCACTCATACTCTGCATCCCTGCTAGTCACCCCCTATACCAAACCCTTCCCCAAATTTGGTAAGGCAGAAATGAAACCAGCCCTACTCCACCTAAACAAGCATAAACTCATTTATCCTCTCCCTCTATATTCCCCCCTGGTCATAATGTCATCCCTTGAAGGCACTCACAAAACAATAATCCTGGGTGATGTTAACATAAATTGGGCCACAATCCAATCTCCCAATATCTCACTCAACATTAACCTATATAACTTCACACAGCTAATCAATTCCACTACCAGACCCTCAAACAACTCCACTACTGGAAGTACAATAATTGGATTATAGTAAACCATCCTCACTATATCTCAGACAGTGATATTCTCCCAGACCCACTAGCTGACCATTTCCTCACTTTCGCCAACCGTCTCCCCTCTTTTATGCAACTAACTCACACCTACACTTCCTTTCACTGCTTAAAAAACTTTAATCCTGAAACTTTCATAAATGCACTAAAAACACCAACTGGAACCCTTTAAAAACCCTTCCCCTAGATAATGCTCTGTCCTACTTTAACACCACTTTCACAAACCTATTCAACTCCCTTGCCCCCCCTAAAAACTAAATGCATAAAAAGTAATCCTGCACCCTGGTTAACTAAAAACACTTTGGTTTCTGGCGTTTATATCACGTTATCGAAAGATGAAAATAGCGACCTCTATTTCATTGGCCCCAAAACATCTAAACATGAAAATATCAAACATTCAGAACAGTGAATTTTTTCCCATGGAAAAAATTTGCTGCTCCGAAACACATACACATAACACAAGCACATCAAACAAACAGCAACCACACACATACACTTAAATTCCTACATCTAACGCTACACTAAACTAAACATACACTACTATCTACCCACTTACCTTAACTCAAACCTTAACCCTAAGGTTCGCCACTATCACACACTCACCTAACCCAGGCCCTAACCCTAACTCACTTAAACCGCCCCTAACCCTAAAGTCTGTTACTATCACACACATGCCTAACCTGCGCCCTAACCCTAACTCACTTAACCCGCCTCTAACCCTAACGGACAAACAATCGCACACTTACCTGAATCCAACCCGTAACTTTCCACCACAGTGCTAAGAATAGTGAAGCCACAGAAATGGCTAACTGAATTCTTTCCCGAGGAAAGAATTTGCTGTTCTGCAGCTTCACTATTCTTAGCGTTCGCTGAATAGTGTTCAATATCAGAACATTCGAAGTTTTAATACTTCGATGTTCTGATATAGACCCGGTTTCCATGCAACTTCACGACAAAGCATGGGCATGATACCAGAAATATAAAACCTCTATTACCCTTACCAAATATAAAACACTACGCAATAAAGTCAAAAAACTCATAGCCTCTGACCGCAAATTAGAATTTATTACCCTCCAAACTAACCATAATACCAGTCCCAAACTATTTTGGAAAGGAATTACAGCTCTCCTTAACCCTGGAAAAACAGAAAACCCTTGCTCAAATCCAGATGCATCTGACATTGACTTCGCAACCTAATTTAACTCCTTTTTCATTGACTCTATAAACAAACTAACATTATCCTTCACCAATAGCTCCATAGCTCCTCCTCAGCCTGCTCCCACTCCTTCCCCCCTGATATCCCATGCTCCCAACCCCCAACGTTCTCCATCAATCTCATCTCCATATCTACCATAAAAAAAATCTCCAAAAATTAAAACCTGGCTCCAATGCCCCTGACAAAATCCCCTCCTACTTCCTAAAAGTAGCTGCTGAAGTAATTGCCCTCCCTGTCACCATACTAAATCGGTCAATCTTAGAATGCCAGGTCCCCCAACTTTGGAAGAACGAAAAATTAATTTCCCCGCTGCTGCGGTGAACTGCCTAAAGAAAAATAGCAGCAAAACGATGACAGTAAATTCAACAAGGCTAACGTCCTGTTAGGATGCAAATAACTCTCAAAAAGAGTCCATAAAATGATAAAACTTTCTTGAAACAAATTTAATGAAAATGAATTAAAAGCAGAACAAGAAATAAAGTCCCTTTCTTTCAACAAACGATAAGTGCTTTTGAATTATTCTTCCTCAGATCGTCACGATCTGAAGAAGAATAATTTGAAAGTGCCCATTGTTTGTTGAAAGAAAGGGACTTTATTTCTTGTTCTGCTTTTAATTCGTTTTCACTAAATTCATTTCAAGAAAGTTTTTTCATTTTATGGACTCTTTTTGAGAGTTATTTGCATCCTAACAGGACGTTAGCCTTGGTGAATTTACTGTCGTAACTTTGGAAGAAGGCCTTTATTATTCCTCTCCATAAAGGAGGAAATAATAATGACATCCCAAACATTCGCCCTATCGCCATCCTATTCCCTATTTCTAGACTACTTGAAAAGTGTATCCACCCACAACTCTTACCTTACCTCATCTATAATCAGCTTCTTACCCCCACACAACATGGCTTTATAGCAGGTCATAGTACCTCCACTGCCCTCGTCTCCTTCCTAGAAACAGTCAACAAAGCCTGCGACTCTGGGCACTTCATATCCACTCTCATCCCTGACCTCTCTAAGGCATCTGACACTATTTCCCACAACCTCCTTCTTACCAAACTCTCTGAACTTAACCTATCCCCTTCCTCTACCCAGTGGTTCTCAAGCTACCTCACAAACAGGCAACAAGCAGTTAAATGGAAACAAGTTACCTCTCCCTTTCTCAACACATCCACAGGCATCCCCCAAGGTTCCATTCTAGGCCCCCTACTATTCAACATATTCATAAATGATTTCTAACAAGCCATTCCTAACTCCAGTCTCATCCAATACGCTGATGATTCTACTATAATCTGTTCCTCCCCTTCCAGCGCAACTCTTAATATGACACAAGCTGCCTTCTCTTCCACTGAACAGTGGATGCTAGACAATCACCTAGCCCTTAATGCAACCAAAACAAAACTTATGCTGTTCAATGCCTCCAAAACCTCTTCCCTAGACAAACAATCCTTCGTAATTACCAGCAAAAATAATACCCCCCTAGAACTAGTCTCTGACACAAAACTACTAGGAATTATCATCGATGATCAACTAAAATTTGACAAGCATCTACAAGCAAATATCAAAAAAACTCATAAAAAGTTAGGTATGCTTTACAGTCACAGTCGCTTTATCTCTACCACCACCAGGATTACATTAGCTAATACATACCTCATACCATCCCGTTTATATGGTGCATCTATCTTAACCAGCCTGCAATCTTCCCTTGAAATAAAATTCTCATCGTGTTATAACAAAATATCCAAATTTGCAGCAGGTCATAGAGCCTCTTCCCATCACTGTAATTCCCTTCACCAACTAAGTTGGTTAGCTACCAAACTTCCTCACATATACCCAGATTATCCAAGCACACAAACTCATACATAACCCTTCTTTTTACCCCTCCCTAGCAAATACCTTTGAAATGCACAAGCCAGATAGACTCCTAAGATCCAATTCTCAAAACCTAATTAAATTGCATAAACCAAAACGTCCAGCTGGAAATCACCTGATGTCCTTCTCTCTTGCATGCCTCTGGAACTCTCTCCCTTCTCCCATCCACACCACCAGCAGTCTCTCCTTGTTTAAAACCTTACTGCACTCACACCTTACTTCACAATGGAAATGCTCTTGCTCCCATCCAACCTAATTCTGACCACACTTTCTTCCTAACTTTCCAAACTTATTTGCTGCCTATCACTGCCTCCTAAACCTGTGTGATGTATTCGACCAATAACTAAAAAGTTATCTCATTGTAATTGCCAAAAAAAAAGTTACTACTTACTGAATTAACCTGACCTGATGTAATTTTGCAAATGAAAATCTTTTTATTTCTGTATTAGGTAACATTTACTTGAAATGTGTGATATGGATATGTACTTTTTCTGAACTATGTATGTAACATGTATTTGAAATGTATACTACGGATTTATGTTTTTTTTCTATACTATGTACCTGTATTTTTCTGGAGCTTTTCTCCCTAGGACTCCATTGAAAACGGGCTCCTTGTCGCCCAATGGACTATCCTGGAAAACAAACTGCAAAATAAAAAAATAAATAAAATAAATTATTGATGACCTCCTACAACCAAAGTGACCTAAGAGATGGTATGTAAATCATTACTGGTGATCTCCTACCCACCAAGGTGACCGAAGAGATGGTATGTAAATCATTATTGGTGGACCTCCTACCCATCAAAGTGATGTCTCCATCAATACTGAAGAATAATATCTGTTCTACAGAAACTTGGTGCAAAATATTAACAATATTAAACTATAGCATCATCAAATCTATATCGCTAAACAAATCAATGTTCAAACATGACTAAATACAGAAATACAACTTTCAAGGACTGCAAGAAAGCTTCTCTGTAATGGCATTTTATTCCATTTTTTAAGGCACAGGATGATTGAAATAAAGAGATTTGAAAGAAACCTGCCACCTGCAAAATGCAGATTACAAAAATATTGAATGGTATGATCAAACACACACACCCACGCATCATCATCTACACCCACACCCCACATCATAATGATATGATAATGAGCAGATATCAGTGCAAACTGCAATCCCCTCCCACCACCAACAAAAATAAAACTACACATAGATGCTTCACTGCAGTTAATAGGCTTATGATGATTTCTCCCATATCTGTATCTCTAGGCATTAGACTGCAGGTTTTCTAACTACTCACATGACTTGCACTGTGCTTTGAGGAAAGTTATCAGGGACACTAAGTGGAATTCTCAGCAATGAACTCTTCTGCAAAGGCTGGGGTCAATGCAATTCCCATGTCCAAAACTTCAGTTTTCCTGAAGTCACTCACAGTCTGCACGGCACAGTGTCCTAATGATTCAGGTCTGCTGCATGTTAAACAATATTAGCTGTCTGCCATAGAAGACGCAAAAGCGCAAGGAATGTGCTGCTTCCTTCACCACCTGCCATAGAAGAATCTTAACTGCCTGCCATAGAAGACGCAAAGGCGCAAGGAATGTGCTTCCTTAACTGCCTGCCATAGAAGATGACCAGGTGCACAGAATGTGCTGCTTCCTTCACCACCTACCATAAAAGACACAAAGACGCACAGAATGTGCTGCTTCCTTAACTGTCTGCCATAGAAGATGACCAGGTGCACAGAATGTGCTGCTTCCTTCACCACCTACTGTAAAAGACGCAAAGGTGCACGGAATGTGCTGCTTCCTTAACTGTCTGCCATAGAAGATGACCAGGTGCACAGAATGTGCTGCTTCCTTCACCACCTACCATAAAAGACGCAAAGGCGCACGGAATGTGCTGCTTCCTTAACTGTCTGCCATAGAAGATGACCAGGTGCACAGAATGTGCTGCTTCCTTCACCACCTACTGTAAAACACACAAAGGTGCACGGAATGTGCTGCTTCCTTAACTGTCTGCCATAGAAGATGACCAGGTGCACAGAATGTGCTGCTTCCTTCACCACCTACCATAAAAGACGCAAAGGCGCACGGAATGTGCTGCTTCCTTAACTGTCTGCCATAGAAGATGACCAGGTGCACAGAATGTGCTGCTTCCTTCACCACCTACCATAAAAGACGCAAAGGCGCACGGAATGTGCTGCTTCCTTAACTGTCTGCCATAGAAGATGACCAGGTGCACAGAATGTGCTGCTTCCTTCACCACCTACTGTAAAACACACAAAGGTGCACGGAATGTGCTGCTTCCTTAACTGTCTGCCATAGAAGATGACCAGGTGCACAGAATGTGCTGCTTCCTTCACCACCTACCATAAAAGACGCAAAGGCGCACGGAATGTGCTGCTTCCTTAACTGTCTGCCATAGAAGATGACCAGGTGCACAGAATGTGCTGCTTCCTTCACCACCTACTGTAAAAGACACAAAGGTGCACGGAATGTGCTGCTTCCTTAACTGTCTGCCATAGAAGATGACCAGGTGCACAGAATGTGCTGCTTCCTTCACCACCTACTGTAAAAGACACAAAGGCGCACGGAATGTGCTGCTTCCTTAACTGCCTGCCATAGAAGATGACCAGGTGCACAGAATGTGCTGCTTCCTTCACCACCTACTGTAAAACACACAAAGGTGCACGGAATGTGCTGCTTCCTTAACTGTCTGCCACAGAAGACAAAAAGGCACACGGAATGTGCTGCTTCCTTAAGAAAACAAAATGCAGTTTTCAGGCACATTAATATTTAGGACAGGAAATACAAAAAGATAGATTTTTGCAGCACATGACCCACATAGGCTACCCATTATTTATTTCTTACACTACAGACTTTTCCTGTTTTAACAGTGTCCCCCAGTGCATGTAAGGGGGGCCCTATGCTTGCCCCTTACATTTGTGAAGTCAATCTTTTGTGATCCTCTTATATCTTCAGTAAGGCTGTTGTGACCATCTGCCACCAGTTCTAAACAGTAATCTTCCCTGAATTATCAGCCTTTGCCCTCTTGTCCTTGTACAGCTCATTTTTTTTAAATGGGCCACTAATCTGAACTCTGTGGATTCCCTTGAACAACGCCCTCTTCCCTTGAACAACGCCCTCTTTCCTTGAACAACGCCCTCTTCCCTTGAACAGCACCCTCTTCCCTTGAACAATGCCCTCTTCCCTTGAACAACATCCTCTTCCCTTGAACAACACCCTCTTCCCTTGAACAACACCCTCTTCCCTTGAACAACGCCCTCTTCCCTTGAACAATGTCCTCTTCCCTTGAACAACGCCCTCTTCCCTTCTTTCCTCAAGACATTACATTTCTCTGTCCATCCATGTTCTACAGCTAGTATTATCAAATTCAGTTTCACCCAGACAGACACTGTTCCAGTAAGCATCAGATGCAAGCTAGTAACCTCTCCAAGGCGGGATGTCACCCATTACAGGGCACACTCTGTGATAAATCCATACCCACAACCCCACACGTTTATCATCATTCAACCTGCCAACAGCAAGTCTTCTGCTCCTAGGGATCCACAAAGTGAGTGGCAGGCCTTTACTCAGGGATTATTTAATGCTTTACTGTCATTAAGGTCTCCTCAAGGGGGTTCTGTTCCTGTTCCTCCTTGGTTCTTTTCTCTACTTAAAAGGCCAGGGAACCGAATTCTTCTGAGGAATATAATCAATTTATCTGCACAGGAAATGAAGGACTATTCATTAAGAAAGTAAACCATTCTCTGTATTTTTATTTAAATGCTAATTTTCTCAAAAGAGTAAGTAATATAGAATGAAAAAATGTTAGCCAGTAAAACTAAAATAACATCACTTCTACTTTTATTTTTTTCTGACTAGAAATTGGAATCCTGCTATAACAGGTGCCCCAAAGCCAAGCAGAGCGACAAGGAATTAAAGACGTTATATGAGAAAGTATCTTGGAAATATCATCAGATGTCCTTACTTTCACTGCTGCGGTATTCATTAAGTATGGGATTCCCTGCTGTGGCCAGCCTACCATTGCTTTAAGGTACACTGAATGTCAGCCAAACACTCCTTGCGTAGGGCATAAAGGTGACGTTCAGGTGTACCATCCTCAGAAGTTATTTGCCGCCAGTTTGAATGCTGTTTCAAACCACTCAGGTTTGCCTACATCCATTTTCTGCCATTTGTACTGCATGTTTGTGATCATTCCCATTTGCTGAAGTCCTCACTGTTGCAGATAAGTACCTAGTTAAGGTTTTGTTCTTTTTCTTGAACTTTTTTGTGCTGTTTGGGGTTAATGTCATACAGAGAGGGTAAATGCAAGTGTGAGAGACAGATTCCCCATAAAGACCCCCACGATAAGCATCTTTTTGCTTAGGAGCTTTTCATGACCATACATCTTGTTCAATTTGTCAAGCATTCATCTGAAACACCTCTCACAGTACGCTTTCTTTCCTTTTATTGTATCTTGAGAACCAGTGTCTTAAGCTTCTTGCTAAAGATACTATGGAAGGAACTTCCTGCCCCAAGGGACAGACATCAGGGAAGAAGGTGAAAAGGGTAAGACTGGAATCTTCCACTGTCCAGCCTCTGCTGCGCATTTCTCCTGAGTTTATTACAAACCCAGAGGCTCGCCTGGCTGTGTTGTCAGATTTCTCTGCCATGTCAGGATTGGAGGGCAGAGAGGATCTGGCAGGTGGCATGTCCAAGGCTTTGCAGGCATCCATTTGAGACATTCTGGGGAAACCACAGTTGATTGTTTCTGAGGAGTCAAGAGGGGTTCTGCAGATTCTTCTCAGGGAAGACATTCCTACTACGGTTGTTGAATGCCATTCTGAGTCAGAGCCTTCTCAGTTTTCTATGGCGGACATTCCCTTAAAAAAGGAACAGAAAACTAAACATGTTTCTTCTGCTCCTAGGGATCCACAAAGTGAGTGGCAGGCCTTTACTCAGGGATTATTTAATGCTTTACTGTCATTAAGGTCTCCTCAAGGGGGTTCTGTTCCTGTTCCTCATTGGTTCTTTTCTCTACTTAAAAGGCCAGGGAACTGAATTCTTCTGAGGAAGAGTTGGATTCTGATGAAGAATCTCTTACTTATTTTACTCAGATTCCTTCTCCTTTGGATTAAGGGTCAGAGGAGGAGGAATCTAATAGTCCAGATACTCCTTCTGAGGAAATTTCCTTTGGGGACACAGTCTCTAGGACGATGGATTTTTTAAGTGGGATTGTACTCAGGTCTCCGATATCTTTAAGTGCTATGAGTTACTGCAGATGGAATATCCTAAACCTGCAGCTGTTCCTCCTAGTTTGGCTGCTTTGCTGGATGTTTTTTTCCGGTGCCTCTAAACTGCCTGATTCTCTGCCTCCTGCTCCCAAGATGCCTGATGGGTGCCTGTGCCTGAGGATTGTTCCTTTTTGTTCAGTTGCCCTGCTGCTGACCCCTCAGTGGCATCTGAGGCATTTGATAAGCTATCGCAATTGCTTTCCTCATCCAAGTAACTTCCTTCTGACAAGAACAGCAGAACCATGGACAGGCTGGATAAGAAGGTTTATACTTCAGCTACCCTAGTCTTTAGGGCAATTAATTAATCAGACTCATATCTGGGTATGTGATGGATATTCTTTCTGAGGCTTGTCAGCTTTTTTCTGATCTTCCAGACTCTGAGTAAATCTTCTGCTCTTTCCTTCCTAGGGACTTCCTCTCAGGTGGTTCGTCCTTCTATCAGATGTAGTTATGATGCAGCAGATGCGTCATTTTGGGCTGCTGTTTTTGGTTCAGTGATGAGGAGGCATTCTTGGCTTAGACTTCAACCTTTACCTGATGATATTAAAGGCTACGTTGATGGATGCTCCTCTGGATAATAAACTGCTGGTTTAAGTCTCAGGACAAGGGGATGGCCTTACAGGAACTTAAACATGTGCTTGTTTCTCATGTGCCTAAATTTCAGAGAAACTATACTTCTAAGCCAGCCTTTGTTCGTAGGCAACCTCGCTCTACTACGAAAGGTAAAAAAGGGTGATAAATGGGCTCCTCCTGCTAAGGCCACTCAGACTGCAGGGGTTCAGAAGCCTTCCTTTCCTGACAAACCGGGTACTTTCTATATGCCTGTTCCCAGCCACATTCCTCTTTCTCCTCTCCTTTCTCTCTCTCTCTTCCTATATGGCTTCACATCACCCAGGCTTTTTGGGTTCTGTCAATAGTCAGGGGTACTTCATGGTGTGGATATCTCATCCTCCCTTCATGGACATTCCTCAGCCTCCTCGGGAACCACTTCCTTTTTTCCCCAGAGGTTCTTCAACATCTCTTTTCTCAGGGTATTATTCAACAGGTGGCTGTGTCCCAAAGGGGGAAGGGGTTTTATTCAAGGATGTTTCTCATGCCCAAAAAAGAGGGTACTTGGAGACAGATTCCAGACCTCTCTCATCTAAACACTTTTTTGAAGGTGCCTTCCTTTCGGATGTTGTCCCTTCAGACTCCATTTCCTCCCTTGCTCCCTCAGGCCTTTCTGGTGTCTCTGGATCTCAAGGATGCTTATATCCATATTCTGATCCATTCTTTTATCATGATGTTTTTGTTTCTCTGTTGTTTCCTGGCATTTTTAGTTCTGTGCTTTGCCCTTTAGCCTTTCTACTGCAACAAGGGTTCTCACCAAATACCTCAACTCCTGTGATTGCTTTTTGCAAGCTTCAAGGGATACAAATATTTCCTTACTTGGATGACCTGCTGATTCAGCCATCCTCTCAGGAGGTCCTTTTTCAAAGTCTTCATTTTGCCATTTCTCTCCTTTAGAGCCTGGGATTCATGGCAAACTTCAGAACATCTTCCCTGACTCCTTCTCAGGATCATGTCTTTCTGGGTTGCAAGATTTAGATGGTGCCAATGCTGGCATCCCTGCCACCTCCAAAGGCCTCACGTCTTATTTCTTACTTCCAAACTCTTCTTTCCCTGGCCTCCATTACAGCCAGGACATTTGAGAGCTCTGGGTTTCATGGCTTCCACCATACCAATGCTCCCTCTGGCCAAACTCCACATGAGAAAGTTCCAGAGATTTCTGGAGTCAGTGTGACTTCAACATGCGCATCCTCTAGACTTTACAGTTCCTCTTCTAACTTGCCTCAGACAGGAACTCCTCTGGTGGATACAGCAGTTGTCTCTGAATCCAGGGCTCCCTTTTCATCCCCCTCTTCCCTCTCAGGATCTGTTCACAGACACTTCAGATGTGAGAAGGGGATGAATGTTAGGATCCCTGAGGGTTCAGGGGGTGTGGTCGCCTTGTCAGCAGAAGGAGCACATCAACATCAAAGAGATGAGAGCTCTTCTGCTGACTCCTCAGGCCTTTCATCCTCTTTTCTCTCCAGGGCCTCTCAAGGTCTTCACAGACAATACCACAGTCATGTGGTATATCAACAAACAGGGGGGGGGGGGTAACAAGATCTTCTTTGCCAGTTGGCACTTCTGTTGCTTGATCCGGCTGTCAAGTATCAAGTGACTCTTCAGGCAGTTTATATTCCTTCGGATCAGAACATTGGGGCAGACCCTCTGAGTAGTTCCTTAACTCAGTCCCATCAATGGATGCTTGACAGGAATGTGTTTCTGGACATTGTTCACCAGTGGGGTACTCCTCAAGCAGATCTATTTGCCTCCCCTTAAAACAATCAACTTCCACTGTTTTGCACCAGAGTCAGAGATCCTCTGGTGTGGAAAAAGTGGGATGCCCTCTCTTTTTTTTGGAAAGGGATGTTTCTTTATACATTCCCTCCCCTTCTTCTCATTCCGAGAGTCCTGTACAAAATTCAACATAATGCTTCCAAGATCTTGCTGGTGACTCCTTTTTGGCCATGACAGCACTGGCTCCCTCTTCTTCTGCATCTAGCCAAGGGCTATCATCACAAGTTCACAGGTGTGTACTAGGCTAATGGTCCTGGAGCTTTTACAGGCCTAGCCCCTAGGATTACCCTGGCATCGTGCCATCTGACCTTAGTTTTCAGTGCTTCTGTTGAGTAGAGCCAATGGAGTGATCCCCTGGGTGAATTTTCTATTTCCCATCCACTCATCAATTTTTCTTTTGAAGAGGGCCAGTGAGGCACTCCGCTTGACATGTATGGGAAGTCTATTCCATAGCATGGCAGGCTCTGGGTTATGAATCTGTCCCTCCAGCTTGTTCTGTTGTTTGTGGTAATGAGGTTGAGGTCTCTGGAGTGTGTAGTGCGGAGGGATTGGGATTTCTTTAGATGTAGCATTTCTAACAGAGCTCGGTCAGACATGGCTTTGTAAGTCAAGCAGAGATCACCTCTAAGTAGGCGACATGAGACAGAGAATAGTTGGAGTTTCTTGAGTCTGTCCACGTAGGACAAGTGTTTAAGGCCTAGGATCCTCTTTGTGAGGTATTTTTGTGGCCTCTCCAGTTGTTGCAGGTGTCTAGTGAGGTACATGCTAAATAGGGCATTGTATTCTATGACTGGCCTAATGAGGGAAGAGTAGAGGGAGACAATGACCTCTTTCTTCCTGGATGCAAAACTCTTAGTAATGAGATGTGCCACACAGAAGGACTTTCTAACCACAGTGGCAATGTGGTGGTCAAAAGAGAGGTTGCTGTCAACCTGTGTTCCCAGATTTCTTATGACGCCTTCTGTGTTCAGTGGACTACCATCAATGTGGTAATTCATGGGAACTGAGTTTTCCCAAAGGGGGTGATGACACATTGTTTGGCATTGAGCTTAAGGCCATGGTTCTGACACCTGGCAATGGTCTCAGTGAGGCCTTTCTGTAGGATGTCAACATCACTTGGGGAGTTAATTATGGCTCCCAACTTGCAATCATCTGCAAACTTTGTCAGCCAGAGTCTGAGCTTAAGGCCATGGTTCTGACACCAGTCAATGGTCTCAGTGAGGCCTTTCTGTATGATGTCAACATCACTTGGGTAGGTAATTATGGCTCCCAACTTACAATCATCTGCAAACTTTGTCAGCCAGAGTCCATTTGTGTTGGCCTGGACTTCAGAGAAGTAGATACCAAACAGGAGAGGATCTAGGACCGATTCCTGTGGGACTCCACTCGTGACTGGTCAGCAGTCTGACTTGGAGTCAGCTACTTCCACACTGTGGGTTCTGTGAGCCAGTTTGTAACCCACCTAGTGATATAGGAGTTGATGCCTAGCTTAATGAGTTTTTCTGATTCTTGAGTGGGGATTGAATCAGAATTTCTGATTCTTGAGCGGAGTGTAGCCTCCCAGACATCTCTAATGCGCAGGTGAAAGCTGCTCTCTCTAAAGCTAAAAACACAGCATCAATGGGACCGGATGGTGTCCCTGGCTGTGTGCTACACGAACTCAACGAGGAACTAAACCCGCATATAAGGCAGCTGTTTAATCTTAGCCTTACCACAGGATACGTGCCCAAGGAGTGGTGTACGGCAACTGTGGTCCCACTCCACAAAGGCGGTACCTCTACAGACCCTGGAAATTACCGCCCCATAAGCTTAACAAGCCTCGTCTGCAAAGCTATGGAGAGGATCATAATGGAACTCATAAACAAAGACAGAGGGGACTTGCAGACATTGGACCCGACCCAGTTTGGCTTTGTCAAGGGCAGATCATGCCTTTTGAACTTGGTCGACTTCTTCGAAACAGTCACCAAGGCCATTGATGAGGGAAAGGCAGTCCTGGGTGAAGCCTACCTTGACCTTGCAAAAGCTTTCGACACAATACTCCACTCGGGTATTATAGAGAAACTTATCAGCTTAAATGTAAACCCATATGTCACAAGATGGATTGCAAACTGGCTAAAGGACAGAACCCACAGGGTTAGAGTTGCTGGCGCCATGTCAGACTCCAAGCCGGTCACAAGTGGGGTCCCACAGGGCTCAGTCCTTGGCCCCCTGTTGTTCGGCATCTACTTCTCAGAAGTACAGGCAAACATAGGAGGACTATGGCTGACAAAGTTTGCAGATGACTGCAAACTGGGCGCCATAGTGGAAAGTACATCGGACACAGATATCCTTCAGAGGGGTCTCATGGAAACTGATAACTGGTGCCAGAGCCATGGCCTGAAGTTAAATGCCAAAAAATGTATAGTCATACCCTTCGGGAAAAACAAGGTAACCCCAAGCTACCATATAGGTGGCAATCCATTAAGCACAGAAGAGGTTATCAGAGACCTGGGGACCCAGGTTGACAGTGGCCTTTCTTTTGACACTCACATTGCTAAAGTGGTTAGAAAGACCTTCTACATTGCCCACCTGATCATGAAGGGATTCACATCCAGATCAAGTGAGGTCATTGTTCCCCTGTACCCTTCACTTATCAGACCAATGATTGAGTACAATGCCCCATTCGGGATGTATCTCACCCGACACCTACAGCAATTGGAGAGACCCCAAAAGTTCCTCACCAAAAGGATAAAGGGACTCCAAAATCTGTCATATGCTGCCAGACTGAAGAAACTCCAGCTCTATTCAGTCGCATACCGCCTGCTCAGAGGTGACCTGTGCCTGACATACAAGGCCATGTCTAACCCAGAATTAATGGACATGCTCCACCTCAAAAAATCCAAATCTACCAGATCCACTAGAGCAAGCAACTTAAACCTTAGCACGGATGTAAATAGGACATGCTGGAGGGATAGATTTGTCACCCAGAGACTCCCTATGCTGTGGAATAGAATCCCAGTCCATGTGAGGCAGAGCACCTCGCTGGCTCTGTTCAAGAGAAATCTTGACCAGTGGATGGGAGATCGTAGGTTTACCCCGGGAATCATCTCTGTGTCACTGCTGGACAGAGGCACAACAAACTAATGGGCAAAGTATTTTTTAACATAAGGGGTGGCGTAAGCCACAAAACTTTGGGCTAGGCTTATAAATGCCTTAGGGCAGATAGCCTAGTATAAACCTATGAACCTATGAATGGTATCAAAGGCCTTGGCCACATCAAGGTAGGCGGTATGAACAACCTTGCCTTCATCCACAGCTCTGGTGACTGACTCAAAAAAGTCGACCAGGTATGCCCTACCCTTCACAAAACCAGTTTGGAGATTCCCTATATCCTTGTTTATTAGGCCCATGATGATGCCTTCCATAGCTTTGCATATCAGACTTGTCAGGCTAATGGGGCTATAGTTCCCAGGGTCTGTAGTCGCTCCTCCATTGTGAAAAGGGATGACTGTAGCAGTGACCTATTTGGTAGGGACAAAGCCTGAGGTGAGGCTGTGATTGAACAGGGCACACAGGTGAGGTGCCAGTTCACTCTGTAGTTCATGTAGAACACAGCCAGGGATATTGTCAGGTTCCATGGCAATCTACTGGTTTTGTGACTGGTGCTTTGGGGGGGGGGGTCAAGGGGTAAAGTTGGCATTGAATCTGTCAGCCAGTATATTGGCAATATCTGTTGGCTCGGTATAGGAGGTGCCATTGTGCAAGAGCTCTGAGGAAATCTGGGTATTGCCATGGGGGTTCTTTACATAGCTATAGAAGCCCTTGTGGTTATCTTTACTATCTGCTGCAATTCTGTTTTCATAGCTAGCTTTAGAGGATTTGATGAGGGATCTCAACTTTTTGTTAAGGCTGATAAGGAAGTTTTTCCAGTCTTGGGACTTCATCTCATTTTGGAAGAGTTTTCTCCTTCTGTCGTAGAGTTTGTTTATGGCAGGGCACCATCATATTGGCTTCCTTCTTTTGGAGGAGAGCATCTTTGTTCTACTGGATATGGTGAGATCCATGCATTTGTGTACTTGTTCGTACAGGGCATTAGTGTATGATTCAGCGGTCATGCAGCTGTTATCCAATTGCATGGGTGCCATGAAGTTAGTCACCTCTGTTTTTAGGAGCCCAAAGTTAGCTTTGGAGAAGTTTTTCATGGTGGTTACCTTTGTGTGTGTGGCGGGGGGAGGGGGGAGGGATGTGGATTTCCAAGGTGATTAGTTTGTGGTTGGATGTAACTAGGAATGAGTTGATACTGGTGTAGAGCAATGACCAGGTCAAGGATGATGCTACCTCTAGTGGGGATAAGAATGAGCTGGTCCAGGGCACTGGAATTAATGAATTCCAGGAAATGTTGGGCAAGTGTATTGGTACACGAGTAGTTTTCCCAGTTAATGGAAGGGTAGTTGAAGTCAAAGTCGCCCAGTATGAGAGTGTTAAGTTGAACCCTAATATTCTCCAGGGTGCTTAGCAACGTGGAATGTGAGTCTTGGGTCATGGTTGGAACCTATAGCAGGCTACAACCTGAATCACTGTCTTACCCAATTTTAGCTGCACCTGAAGTATGCTCTGATGAGTTATGTTGGGCACAAGGCAAGGGATCTCTCATCCATCCCCACCTGTCCACACTTCAATTGACACTGTGGGTGATAAGGTTTTGATTCCTCACAAACATTTTTTTCTCAGAGGATGTGCTGCATATCCTGCAGGAGGCCAGGAAAACTACTACCTGGAAATCGTATTTATCCAAATGGAAGAGGTTTTCTATCTGGTGTCTGTCTCATAACCTACACCCACTTACTGTGCATGTTCCTTTGGTCCTCTCTTATTTCTGTGAGTTGCTCAATGCTGGTTTGGCCTGTTCGTCTATTTAGGCCCACTTATCAGCTGTCTCTGCTTGTCTGCCTTTAACTCCTCCTTTGGCTTCTAGATTTGAGGCTAAACAATTTCTTAAAGGTGTCCTTAACATTAAACCTCCCAGGAAGCCTGTTCCTCTTTTCTGGGATCTTAATTCTGTTCTGGAGAAATTGACTCAGGCTCCTTTTGAGCCTGTTTCAGCTTCCTTGCAACATTGTTTTTGGAAGACAGTTCTTTTGTTAGTTCTTACTTCTGCCAGATGGGTATCTGAGTTGCAAGCCCTTATGAGTTGTCCTCCATTTCGATATTCCATGAGGACAGGGTGTCCTTGCATACTAATCCTTCTTTGATGCCTAAGATGGTTAAGGAGTTGTCACTTAATCAGTCTATTTTGACTGTAAAAAAAAAAAAATGTTTTTTTTCTTTGTATTTTAAGTTTTGTATTTTTTATTTGTATTTTCATTGGGATGTAACATTGTACTGTTGAGCTTTTCTCCCCGGGCCTCCACTGAAAATGGGCTCTCGGGCCCAGTGGACCTCCCCGGTCACCAACTGTAATAAAACAAAATAAAATATAAAAATTAATTTGCCTACATTTCTCCCCCTCTCCACAATCTGACAGTGAGAGGGTGGCCTAATGGTTAAGGTATTTGCCTTACAAACACAAGGTGAAGGGTTCGATTCTCACAAGGGATAATTGGCTAGGCTTACAATGGCTCGCAAGGGCAGTTAGCCTAGTACTAACCTATGAACCTATAGTCAGCTCAGATTTTATTTGGATAAGACTACAGCTATCAGAAAATCTGATCAGCTGTTTGTTTCCTTTCATCCTAGGCCTTTAGGATTGGCCGTTTCCAAACAAACTATTTCTACTTGGATTTCAAAGGCTATTTTTTTTGTTACACTTTTCATGGCAAGAGCCTTTCTTCTTCTGTAAAGGCTCATTCTACTAGAGCTGTGGCTTCTTCTGGTGCTTTTTTTCAAGGGCTCAGACACTAATTCTGTTCTTGAAGCAACTACTGGGACTTCCGTGCATACCTTTACCAAACATTACAAGTTGGATGGTATCTCTAGAGCTAGAGCTGGTTTTGCTAATGCCATTCTTGATGGCTTCTTAGAGGGCTCTATTGCTGCTTCCTCCTCACAAGTTTCTTCCTGAGCTTTGGCACTCTCCCATAGATGTCCTTCATGTTTCACTGTTGCAGTCATCACACTTGGGTTATCTGCCTGCAGGTAGCCCTCAGTCAGCCCGAATACTAGAGACTTAGTATTTCTGCATCGGTTGCTGTCACTCCAGGACTGACATCAGGTCATCAGGGATATAAAAACAGGCAGCCGACGCATTACATCAGCCTTACTTGTTGAGGAGCCCAAAGCAGAAGCAGTTTGCATGAGTGCCGGTCGGCCATTACCAGAGTTTTCGTTTCTGTATTGAATCATCCTGAAGTCTTCTAAAGCTAAGTACCCCATTGGGATCCTTTTTTCTTGCTCTAACCGATGTCAGAAAAAGTTAACAATTGTCTCGCCTGTGGAGAGCAATTACCACACTGAGATTTCCATTCTTACTGAGTCACCTGTATAGGCCCAGACCACAACGTACCTCGCTGTCAGTTATGTGCTTTGTTCAACACCCGAATTATTCATTGTCGGGCCCTTATTGTCGCTAAATACCTTCGCTCTCAATCTCCGTATTCCGAAATGGCTTCTGTAAGCCATCCGACTACAGATCTTTCAAAAAAATGTAAGGATATAGACAGACTGCACAGATCCAAAACTGCTAACGATGCTTCTGTTAAGCTAGTCACCAGTTCACCAGTACTCAGTGAGGTACTTTCACAGCCCCTGATGCCCACTTCAATGGATTTGCAGGCCGCTACCAAGACCCGTTCAGAGTGTGTTATGCCACAAGACTCTTCTTTGACTATGGAACTTGCAGATGTCTCTACCTTGGATGGGTCCAGAGCTGCTGTCCAGACACCGGCTTCTGAGGAAGTTCTTTGCACTACCAATATTCGGCATAAGCCAAAGACTTCTTTCGCGTTTTCAATTCTGTCTAAAACTAACAAGTTTCTAAGGCCAAGAGTACGAGCTACACCTAAAAAAATGATGACCCAAACTCAAGCACCTTCTTCCTTGCCACATCAACAAATGCTTAAAATGGCAGAAGACCTGATTAGGGGAACCCAGCCTTCCCCTGCTAAGAGAAAAAGAGACTTGTCCCCAGCAGCTTTAACAGACCAAGAGTCTGATGACTCTGAGGTTTCTGAATATGAAGACATGCCTTTATCTGCTTATGAGGATTCAGATGCAGAGGAATCCATTCCCTCTGCTTCTCCTCCATAGGATTTTTCTTTTGGTGAAACCCTACATACTTTAAGAGAGCATTTGCACTAGGAATGCCAAGACTATCCTCAGTCCAAAAAGACACTCAGAGAATTTATAGATTCGCCACAACATAGACCTTTAGCAATATCCCCAGTTCTGGATTATGTCTTTATGGAATCCAGTCTAACTTCTGATATTTTACCCCCTGCTCCTAGGAAACCAGACAAGTACTACAGAGTTTCTGACTCACAAATTTCTTTTTAAAAATCCTACTGCTGACCCAGAGGTCATCTCCCAGGGGCCTAAAGGTATAAAAACAACTACAGCTAAGAATCTCACCCCTTCGGACAGGGATGCCAAAGCTTTAGACAGATGGGGTAAAAAAGTATACCCCTCTGCAACTCTCACCATTAGGGCATTGAATTGCCAGTTTCACATGCTGAAGTACCAGCAACATATTATAGAACTTATTAAGCAAAAATTAGCTACCTTTACAGACTGTGCAGAAAATAAAGAATTACACGAGCTTATGCATTCTGCAAGCCAAGTCAGCAAGCATACTTTGCAATGTGGCTTTGACACCCTAGAAGCATCTTGCAGGGCAGCAGTCACTGGTTCTGTACTGAGAAGGCATGCTTGGCTTAAGGAGCAGACCTTGCCAGACCATGTCAAATCAAAATTACTAGACGCTCCTTTGAACAAGGGCAATCTGTTTGGCACCAAAGCAAAAGAGGTTCTTAAAAAGATGGAAGAAAAAGCTAAATCTATGCAGACAGTCAAAGATGCCTTGCAAGTACAGCCTCCTAGATTCAGTAGGCATTGCCCCTCACAATCATTGGTCCTTTCCAGCCCCCTCAAGGCCATCCCAAACTAGACTCAGGGGAAACAGACCACCCAGACTACAGTCTCAGGGTATGCAGAGATCTAAGCAATGGAGTGCCTCCACTTCAAAAACAGAGAGTGCTATGCCACCCCCTTATGGAAAGAATTCACAAGGGCTTCCCAACTTCACTTCTCACCTCTGCCCAACTGCTCGTGCCTCTAGGAGGAAAACATGCCCATCATGCAAAAAACTGGACTTCCATCACCAAAGACCGATGGGTAGGCAGAAGCACAAAACCAAGTTCAAACCCTGTTCTCCATAAGGGCAATTCAACCTGTTCCTGCAGAACAGATAGGCCAAGGGTTCTATTCCAGACTTTTCCTGGTACCCAGAAAAGAGGGCACTCAGTGCCCAATCCTAGCACTTTTCACTCTAAACATCTTCCTGGTGGTACCAAAATTCAAAATACTCAGCCTTCAGCAGCTTCTTCCTATGCTGTTCAAAGATGCCTGGTTAGCCACCCTAGACCTAAAAGAAGCCTATCTGCACTTCCCTATCAGGGACTCATGCAGGAAATATCTATGTTTCAGGTCAGGATCTATGCATTATCAGTTCTCTGCACTTCCCTTTGGCTTATCCACTGCTGCCAAAGTATTCACAAAATGCCTGGCTCCAGCCATTGCCTACTGCAGACAGAGAAAAATTCAAATCTACCCGTACTTGGACTGCCTGATTCAGGCAGACAGTCAGGAAATACTGTTGCAGCACCTGATATTTGTAAAGAACCTTCTAACCTCCCTGGGATACGCTATCAATGAAAAGAAATCAAAACTAGTCCCCAGTCAAAAGACTGTATTCCTGGGAGCAAGCTTGGACACAGCATCTCAGATGGCATTCCTTACTCCAGAAAAACAAGCCTGACAGGCTACTTCACTCAAATGGCCACCAGAACCCAGCTATCCACAAGGAAAATCCTGCAGGCCCTAGGGTTCATGGCCTCTTACATCTTACTAATTCCATATGCCAGACTGCATATGAGGAAAATTCAGCGGTACTTGTCTTTGGTGCCAACATTCTCAGGACCTGGAAACTATCATACCTATCATACCTTGTCTAAGGACAGAGTTTCTTTGGTGGGCAGCAGCATGCAACCTCAACAAGGGGCTTCCCTTTACACAACCCCACGCCACCCAGACCCTAACCACAGATGCATCAGACTGTGCCTGGGGGGCACACCTGGACGACAAGTGTATTCAGGGCCACTGGAGCCCAAGTCAAATTCATCTACACATCAACCAAAAAGAGATGCTAGCTGTTCAGCATGCTCCAACAGCTTTCAGATCCCTACTCTCACCAGGACCCCTGCTAATAAAAACAGACAACACCAGAGTTATGTGGTACATCAACAAGCCAGGGGGATCCCACTCTGCAGGCTAGCCATGGCACTGTGGAACACGGCCTTGGACATGCAGTTCCATCTGCAAGCTCAATTCCTGCCAGGCAAACAAACTCACTGGCAGATGACTTAAGCAGAAATCTCCTAGACCCACATGAGTGGCATTTAAAGCCCAGCACCTTCAGCCTTCTAATCCAGAAATGGGGGACCCCAGAGGTGGACCTCTTTGCCTCCCCCTACAATTACCAGCTCAGCAAATTGTACACCAGGACACCTCACAGCAGGGCCTGGAAAGTGGATGCCCTATCCTTCAAGTGGGAAAATCTCTCCATTTATGCATTTCCCTCTTTGCCCCTTCTCTCAAGAATATTACTCAAGATAAGACAGGACAGACCAAGGACAATCCTGAATGCCCCGGACTGGCCACGCCAGCACTGGTACCCACTACTACGCAGCCTGTCACCAGTGCCACCCTGGCACCTACCCCAGAGCCCAACCCTCCACACTCAGCAGGGGGGGGAAGACCTTGCATCCGCAACTGCAAACCCTGAATCTTGCAGCCTGGCTTATTCCTTGAATCTTCCCCCCTTCCCCCCAGTGACCAGCTTAAGCAAGCAGGTGCTAGACATCATTCTTGAAACCAGAAAACCCAGTACAAGGAAATCCTATGCTGATAAGTGGAAAAGGTATTGCTCCTGGATTCAATCTAAAGGAGAGGACACAGCACTGCCCTCCCTACCTTTAATCCTGGATTACCTAGCAGATCTATTCCACAGAGGCCTTTCCTTCTCCTACATTAAGATCCATGCCTCTACCATCTCAGCTCATTACAACACTAAGCCGCCTCTCTTCTCTCACCCAACAGTTCCTGAGAGGAGAAAACTATTTAAGGCCACCAAGGAGAGCACCCACCCCTGCTTGGGACCTTAACTTTGTACTGGAAAAGCTCACACTACCCCCCATTGAGCCTGCAGCATAAGCAGAGTTAAAATTCCTCTCTTGGAAAGCAGCCTTGCTTCTGGCCATCACTTCAGCTAGAAAAGTGTTGGAGCTACAAGCATTTATGGCTGTGGGACCCTTCATTATTTTTCATGCTGACAGGGTCTCCCTCACCACTAATCCTGCCTTTATGCCTAAAGTGGTGTCCAGTGTGGCTCTCAACCAATCTATCCATTTGCCAACCTTCTTCCCTAATCCTCAAAATAAAGAGAAAAGGATCCTGCACTCCTTGGACGTGCACAGACAGCTCAGATTCTACCTGGGATAGGACTAAGCCCTTCAGGAAATCTGACCAGTTACTACTCAGTTTTGCACCAGAGGCAGAGGACAAGGCCATTTCAAAACAGACAATTTCCAAATGGACAGCACACTGTATCCATTTCTGCTACAAACACCATAGGAAACCAACCCCTCAGGGGGTCAGAACACATTCCACTAGGGCAACCTCTACCTCTACAGCATTCCTCAGGGGAGTCCCTACCAGGGACATAGGTTGGTACTAGGCTATCGGCTCTAGGGCCTATACAAGCCTAGCCATAACAATTCCCTGGCAGTTTCTTCCCACACTATTTACTTCCCTGGACCACTGTCTAACAGGGCGACTGACGTGATCCCTGGGGTGAATTTCCTTTCTCCCATCCAATTGTCAAGGTTCCTTTAGAAGAGGGCCAAAGAGGCTCTCTGCTTGACATGTATGGGAAGTCAATTCCAGAGTCTGGGGACTCTCTGGGTCAGGAACCTATCCCTCCAGCATGTTTTGTTTATTGTGATGACAAGGTTTAGATCCCTGGAGCATGTGGCAATGAGGGATCGGGATTTCTTTAAGTGTAGCATGTCCAACAGCTCTGGGTTTGACATGGCCTTGTATGTTAAGCAGAGATCGCCTCTGAGTAGACACTATGTAACAGAGTATAGCTGGAGTTTTTTAAGATGGTCAGCTTAGGGCATCTGCTTTAGGCCTGTGATTTTTACTGAGGTATTTCTGTGGCTTTTCCAGTTGTTGCAGATCTCTTGAGAAGTACATATCAAATGGGACATTATATTCTATAATGGGTCTAATAAGGGGATGAGTACAGTGGAACAATGACCTCCTTTTTTCTGAATGAAAAGCCCTTAGTGAGGAGGTGTGCCACATAGAAGGATTTCCTGACTGTTGTAGTGATGTGGTTATCAAAGGTGAGACCACTGTCCACTTGTGTCAAAAAGTCTCTTATCACACTTTCGGTGTTTAGTGTACTGCCACCTATGTGGTAATTCACGAGTACATGTTTTTTCCCCAAAGGGGATAACTATACATTTCTTGGCATTGAGCTTGAGCCCATGGATCTGGCACCAAGCATCTGTTTCTGTAAGGCCCTTTTGTAGCGTATCCACACCATTTGGGGATTCAATAAAGGCTCCCAGTTTGCAGTCATCTGCGAACTTTGTTGGCCAGACTCCCTTAGTATTGGCCTGTACTTCACAGAAGTAGATGCCAAACAAGAGCGGTCCCAGGACTGAACCCTGAGGTACTCCACTTGTCTGGAGCTGGATCTGGAGTCGGCTACTTTTACAGTGTGGATTCTGTCAGTAAGCCAGCTGGCAACCCATAGAATGATGTAAGGATTAATGCCCAGCTTAGTAAGTTTATCTATGATTCCAGAGTGGGAGATGGTGTCAAAGGCTTTGGTGTGGTCCAGATAGGCTGTGTGGACCGTCTTACCCTCATCCACGGCTCTGGAGACTGATTCAAAGAAGTCAATCAGATTCAGGAGACAAGATTGGCCCTTCACGAACCCAAACTGGGTGGGGTCCAGTGTTTGAAGGTTGCCAATGTCTTTGTTTATAAGTTCCATGATAATACGTTCCATGGCCTTGCAGATTAGGCTCGCCAGACTGATGGGGCGATAGCTCCCAGGATCCAAGGTGGATTCCCCCTTGTGGAGTGGGATAACTGCAGCTGTGCGCCACTCAGTGGGCATGAAGCCTGAAAGTTGCTACCTGGAGTTCTGTACACACATTCACTAAGCATTACCACCTGCCTATCTTTTCCAAATCTAGGGCGGGTTTTGCAACAGCAGTCCTGCAGGTCATACTAGCCAGCCCAAACTCTTCTTGACTGCCTCCATCCCTTCTTCAACTTTGGGAATCAACCCAAGTGTGATGACTGCAACAGTGAAACATGAAGAACATAGTACAGTTGTGTACACTTACCATAAATGTAGCTGTCCGAGTGTATTCACTGTTGCAGTCCTGCTTTCCCTGCCTCCAGCCCCCTTCTATCTCTCTCTCCTCTCTGTGTATATTACTCTCCCCTTACAGGGGTATTGGTATTTACTTTTTACTGGTGGTGAGTTTCCCACCATAGCTTAGCTCCCTATTGGGGGGCTCCTGATATTTGGGGCAAGAAAAACTGATGTAATGGTGTCGGCTGCCTGTTTTCTTTTACCCCTGATGACCTGACATCAGTCCTGGAGTGACAGCAACCGATGCAGAAATGCTAAGTGTCTGGTATTCGGGCTGACTGAGGGCTACCTGCAGGCAGATAACCCAAATATGATGACTGCAACAGTGAATACACTCAAATATCTACATTTATGGTAGGTATACACAACTGTACTTTATGAATACTGCAGTGGTGAATCTAAGGACATAGTACAGTTGTGTAAAATCTAAATGTCCTTGCCTTCACCGATGAAGTATTTACTCTCTCTCTCCATCCCCTTAGACGTTTTCCTTCATGGATGTGCAGGTTTTCTTTAGACTGGTGTTCCTAAGGGGGCAATCAGTTCTGAGGACGGTACACCTGAATGTCACCTCTATGCCCTATGCTATGGGAGGAGCATTTCGCTGATGGTTCAGTGTATCTTAAACAACAGTAGGCTTTGATAGACTGGTTAGACGTTGGGCTTCCACGGCAGGGAATCTCATATGTAATGAATACCGCAGCGGTGAAGGCAAGGACATCTACTGTGTTTACACAACTGTGCTTTCTGTTTGACTCCATTTACATTTAGCATGAAACCTCTGTGACAATCATTTTAAACTGCACTGCCATATCTTGGCTGCAAAATCTTAAACAATTTCTGGCACAGTAAGTGGCAAGCAAAGCTTCACGGAGTATTAGATTCTGAAGCAAGGTGAGTCAACCAAAGGCTTACAAAGCTTTAATAGTTTCTACCAGAAATCATTAACAAATAGTGATTTTTCACTTGCTTAATACACGAACCATTCATAAAGTCAAGAAATGTCAGGATCAGCTAAGCAATGTACATTTTTACCAATTACAAAACACCGTACTATGAATTTGTTTCAATATCCTATTTCACACTGCACATTATAAAGCTATTAATAATGCAATTCCTTTTTCTACTTCAAAAGTTCTTAGTCAAGTTTCAAGAAATGCTACTGGGGTTATTTCTGTGCAGTAAGAAATACTATAGCCCTCACACCGGGGCATACCTCTCAAATGTCCAAATTTTTGCATCATATTTTTGGTTTGTTCCTTATAAAATTTGTGGTTGCCTGGCAAATCATTGAGGATTGAAGTCACTAAATAATGACATACATTTTTATCTGAAATCATATCCTTCAAATCAATATAAGCTAACACAAATCTTGTCATTCTAGCAAGTTTCTAAGGTTATAAGAAAAATACTTAAAATCTGTTCCTGTATTTGGGCCTTTGTCCCCCCATTATTTTAGTTTTTGTCCAAATTTGTTGCTCTAAGTTGAGAGGTATGCTCCAGGGGCAATTTGTACATTTAAACATGTGAAGGCACAAGGCACTCGTCATTTTCAGTTTATGCACACTACAATGGCCTGACTTATTTTTCTCAGAAAATCCAAGACAATATATTTTTCTCTGCACACAGATGAGTACACCTTGTAGTGCCACTTTCCACCCTTTTCATATACTAGGAGAATTTCTACTGTTTTCCCCAAACGACAGTTTATTCTGACAACTCTATGCTTTACAGTTCATTGATTTCAATTTGCAGTTTGAAAATACCACAATTTTCACATGTTGCTATTAGCTTCAGAAATTGCTTACACACTTTATAATGAAAGAATGTTTTTTCTAACAGTTTCATACATTTACTGTACACACCTTCATAAGAAACCTTCCAAATTTTTCTTAACACTTTACCAAAAGCACTTCTCTATTTCTGAGTTGCACTGCCGTCCTTCAAATTCTCTCTCAGCCTCTGGATGTGGCAAAATGAAAGCTCTCCCACCCATTAGCATTCAGTTAAGATATCAGTTAATGATGCACGTTGAATTTCACCATTGTAAGGCAGCAACTCAGCAAAAAAAATCACAGACTCATGTCTCTTTTATTGGGGAAATCAACTCACAACAAATCTGTACTTGCAGGAAGCAATGTAGGGATCAAAATAATGCAGTTTGGTGAGGAAAATCCACTTTTTACTGCTAATAACCACCAGCATAACATCCCCAAAATCCACACAACTCTGCTCAGCTTTAAATGGGCCTTTACTTACACAATGTGAAGGTAAACAAATTACTTAGATCTCTCACTTCACGATACCTCTGCTTTCTCTGCAGGATACTCCTTTGATCTCAAGGACCTGTCATGGCTTCTAAGTCCCTCCACAAACATTTCTACTCTCACAACAAGCCACAGCATGTGTCTCTCTCTCTCTCAAAATTATCCCAGTTCTCCACAAGAAGGAGCAAGATCTTTGCTCATCAGTCTGTCTCACATATTACAACAGTCGCTCAGTCTTTGGTCATCAGTCTGTCTCACATATTACAACAGTCGCTCAGTCTTTGGTCATCAGTCTGTCTCACATATTACAACAGTGGCTCAGTCTTTGGTCATCAGTCTGTCTCACATATTACAACAGTCACTCAGCCTTTGGTCATCAGTCTGTCTCACATATTACAACAGTCGCTCAGTCTTTGGTCATCAGTCTGTCTCACATATTACAACAGTGGCTCAGTCTTTGGTCATCAGTCTGTCTCACATATTACAACAGTCGCTCAGCCTTTGGTCATCAGTCTGTCTCACATATTACAACAGTCGCTCAGTCTTTGGTCATCAGTCTGTCTCACATATTACAACAGTCGCTCAGTCCTTAGTCATCAGTTTGTCTCGCATATTACAACAGTAGCTCAGTCTTTGGTCATCAGTCTGTCTCACATATGACAGCAGTCACTCACTACAGCACTTTCTGTACCAAAGCGATTCATTTAGATATTTATTTCTCTTGCTTTCCCTGATCCTCCCTGTTATAAGGAGGGTGTGGTCTCCTCCATTCAGGGCAGGTGTGGCTCATCCTCCAGTCTTGCACCTTCACACACCCCACAATAGTCACTAGGGACACTATACCACAACAAACATATTTTTGTAACTAACCATGACCTTCTAGCTCAGCCATGAGCTGTTGTATGGAAACTACCATTTACTGTTACAGAGCTTGCTTGCTTGCACTGGGTTCTTCTGTATGCTTTGTTTTAATATGGATACATTAAACTAAGTCCTGTTTTATGATTTGTTTTAACAAGGCCACCTTGGGTTTTGCTTCTTGGTTTCATGTAGTGAAACTAACTTGGGTCCTGCTGTATGGTTATCTGTAGGGAGATTATTGTGAGTCTTGCATCCCACGTGATTCATGATAAGAGGCTGGTTATCTGTAGGGAGATTATTGTGAGTCTTGCACCCCACGTGATTCATGATAAGAGGCTGGTTATCTGTAGGGAGATTATTGTGAGTCTTGCATCCCACGTGATTCATGATAAGAGGCTGGTTATCTGTAGGGAGATTATTGTGAGTCTTGCATCCCACGTGATTCATGATAAGAGGCTGGTTATCTGTAGGGAGATTATTGTGAGTCTTGCACCCCACGTGATTCATGATAAGAGGCTGGTTATCTGTAGGGAGATTATTGTGAGTCTTGCACCCCACGTGATTCATGATAAGAGGCTGGTTATCTGTAGGGAGATTATTGTGAGTCTTGCATCCCACGTGATTCATGATAAGAGGCTGTCTTGCATTTTGCTGCATGATTTATTGTAGGAGGGCTGCATTGAGTCATGCTGCTTAATTTGCTGCAGGGAGACTGCAATGACATTTGTTTTATGATTGACTATAAAAAGATAGCCCTGAAATTATGCAAAGTTTGCTAAATGGAGGTCCCACTAAATCTTGTTGCACAGTTTACTGCAGGGAAGTTACACAGAGTCTTTTTACAAGATTTTATTCAATGAAGATTACATTGCATCCTGCTGTACTATTTGTTCAGCCAAACTTGTATTAGGTACTGGCACATGCATGGTCTGTTTTGGATTATGATGGTTTTACTAGGTCCTGTTGCAGGTCATCAGTGATGACCTTGTGTCCTGCTACATATGAAGGTTGTACTGGGTCCTGTTGCAGGTCATCAGTGATGACCTTGTGTCCTGCTACATATGAAGGTTGTACTGGGTCTTGTTGCAGGTCATCAGTGATGACCTTGTGTCTTGCTACATATGAAGATTGGACTAGGTCTTCTTGCAGGTCATTGGTGATGACTTTGTGTCCTGCTACATAATGAGGTTGTACTCACTGGGATTGATATCTACTTTTCACTAACTCCTTACCTCTCTCATCTCTTTCCTACCTGCATAATCTCTGATACTTGTTCCTTTTGCCACCAGGTGGCTTCCTACTATTACCTGGCTTGCTCCCTCTGGCCTACTTCTTTATACTCAATTTCCTTTGTTCTGCACCTGTACCCTCTCCTTCACTGCTTCTCATTCTCTTTACTCCTGACCTTGCCTACCACCCTTCTAGTATAGCTTACTGCTATAAACCTATACATCTTCATAGAGTACAGCTCAGTTTACAAACTATACCTTTTTCTCTGTTACAAACTTACCTGCTGTTTCCATAGCTCACTGATTGTTTTTTCTGGGCCTCACTACTCTTTTGTGTCCTGTCTATACTTTGTAACCCTCTCCACTATAGTATTGATCACTAGAATCTTCCTCTGCTCACCTAGCTACTGTCTTCATATTCCTTTTCCATAAAGCTATTCACCCTATCTCTCTTTTCCTTACCCTCACCCTTACATCTATCTTCACTACTACTACTTTTCTTACACCCCACCCACCTCATCTAGCCCACCCCCTTCCTGCTCCCAACTATTCTCCCTCTCCCCTATTCTCCGCCCATGAACTGTATTCTGTGCTCATCCCCTAGACCCTCCCCAAGCTATCTAACATACCTTATAAATATATCCCTTCACCCCTGGACGCCATCTTTCCTTTCTAGTTACTCAGCTCGGCTGCTGTGCATCCCAAACCAGGTACTGAACGGATACTCAGAGTAAACTATACTTTGTTTAAGTGTTTTATGTTATATATTTTACTTTCTTTACACTGATGGCTTCTACTCTGTGTAGCTAATATATGTATATGAGCATGAACTATTGTTTAGTTTAGCTGTTCTGTTTTTAACGCTGCAACTGAAAGCTTCTATTCTGGTCATAATTATGTCCTTATCTCTCTGTGTATTCTGAGCTTTACCTCTTTGAGTAACAAAGTTAGATTGTTAATGCACCGCTTATATGTTTGTGCTGTGTTACTTTAAGATTACTGATCCCTTAGGCCGGCCACCACTTGCTGACTATATACTAATGGTACTTTATTGTGGGTTCTAACCTTATTGCAGGAAAGCCATACCGCGCTTTACATGAATCTGTTACAACTACTTGTAGAGCATAGCGACTGTTTAAACTACTTATAAAGCTTAGCGACTGTTGAAGCTTCCTATTAAGCCTAGCGACTCTTAGACTTAAGCATATTTTGCATTTCCCAATGATACGCTGATATCTGTGTACACTAACATACCGGATTTTACTGGTGCCTAAACAGGGACTAGCCGTGGGCCATTGTAGCTACTATCTCTGTTTGAGATTAATTCCACCTCACTGTAAGCACTTTTGCTCGGTAGAGTTTGTATTTATCTATACCTCACAACGCGACTAAACCGCGCTTCCTATTTTTGGCGCCTTTTAGCCCTGATACTACTCAAGTCGTCACTGCAAAACAACCTTTCGTATTAGTGTTAATCATTAATTCCTAATTAGCTAAGCCAAACAGCGTTTCTAGTCTCCTGGCGCCATCCAAGCGCAACCCCTTTACACGCATTTAAATGTATTTCTCCATAGGATTAATGCACGCCAAAGGGTCGCTTGGTCTGCAGCAATACTGACTTATTGGTATTATATGGGTAGTGCGATGTAGTATACAACTATTCTTTTACAACCAAGACAACCTTTTGGCTTACAACGTCTCACTAGCAGCTCTAGCAGTTGTATTCATATATTCACCCAATTGTAATTATAATGGGCAGGATTTTAAGCATCTGCTTTAAATATTTGTAAATGTAAGGGGTAGTTTTACAAGCGTCTGCTTTGTCTATCTGGAAATATATTTGGAAATACCTTTCAACAAGGACGCTCTCCCCATGCTTAATATCTCTCTAAGTGTATAATCCTTCAGGCTAACATTGTAGTCCTTTGTTTAACAGTTGCATAGTAGTGATGTATGTTGTTGTCTTTTTTAACTGTTTTTAACATATGAAACTAAGCTTACTCATACTGTTAGTCTTATGTTTAAACAAATGTATACTCAGCAAATGCTTTTAGTTATCATGTTATACTATAAATGAAACTGCCTATTAGATACCTGTTTAAGTTGAATATTGCTAACTATTGAATATTGCTTTCTTTATTTACATTGTTTTAACTTACTTATCTTCCTCTCTCTCTGTCCTATTTTAATAGTTTGTTAGGTGGACCCTGTACTCACCGGCTTTGTCTGACTCTGCCCTCCGGAAGACCAGAACTCCACCTTCTAACCCTCACTCCCTCATCTTAAAGAGATCGCCCATTAAAGATTGTGAAAGTATGTTATTCTCATATGTGTCAGCCATAAACTCTGTCCTGTTTATCCTAGTCTAGCTACCTACACAGGACTGTCAGCAGCCACTAGCCCCTGTCCTTCTCCCCATTCTAAGTTAGTCTCCTTTTCCCTCCCCAAGACTACCACTGGGATTGATATCTACTTTTCACTAACTCCTTACCTCTCTCATCTCTTTCCTACCTGCATAATCTCTGATACTTGTTCCTTTTGCCACCAGGTGGCTTCCTACTATTACCTGGCTTGCTCCCTCTGGCCTACTTCTTTATACTCAATTTCCTTTGTTCTGCACCTGTACCCTCTCCTTCACTGCTTCACATTCTCTTTACTCCTGACCTTGCCTACCACCCTTCTAGTATAGCTTACTGCTATAAACCTATACATCTTCATAGAGTACAGCTCAGTTTACAAACTATACCTTTTTCTCTGTTACAAACTTACCTGCTGTTTCCATAGCTCACTGATTGTTTTTTCTGGGCCTCACTACTCTTTTGTGTCTGTCCCGCTCCGTTCGCCCTGCGGGCTCACTCCGCTCCCCTCCCTGCCCCCATATCCCACCCGCCCCTAGCATCCCTAGCTTTATCCATATAATAGCCACTCCCCTTCATATCATAAACCTATCACAATCCAAATCCCTGAAAACACCCATTCCTTTTCCCGCTTTTTTCTAACTCACTCATCTGAGTAAGTAAGTGAGTAAACAGTTTTACTTTGCTAAGCACCATGAATATAGGAAAAATAATAATCCTGTGCTTTTTACTATCTCTGTTAGCTAGCTTATACCATATTAGTAAATATGAAGACCAACCATATATAGGTTACCACTTCCCCAGAAAACAAACAACAGCATTAGGGTCTCAAATTGCTCTTAAACTCCACTACCAACAATCCGACCTTTTAAAGCCAAATTCATCCACTACCATCGAAGCAAAGTTAACCTCAACTATCATAAAAACAAGCTATCCCAGAAACTAGTACAAAAATTCAAAAAACTCCTAGAATACATCAGTAAAAATATCTCAAGGTCTGGAGATATCCACCCCAATCCTGGCCCTACATCAACAAGCAACCCTGACTGTCCTATGAATCTCCCTAACACATCCCACTTGCTACAAATTTTCCATCTAAATATTAGAAGTGTCAACAACAAAGTGCATAATTTACATGCACTCCTAGATACTTACCTACCAGATATAATGTGTCTAACGGAAACATGGCTAAAACCAGAGATCAAAGACAATGAACTCATCCCACCTGGATATAATATATACAGGAATGATAGAAACAAAAAAAAAGGTGGCGGAGTTGCTGCACTCTTTAAAACTAGCCTTAACGTTACCATTAATCCTACCCAACCACCACAATTCTCTAATACTGAAATACTTGCCTTAAAGATTCACTTGAACAAAGACAAAAGTATTAACCTAATTGTTTTATATATCCCCCCTGGGAACAATGTCTATACATTGGAGAATATACTAAACTGGCTAATGAATAACTACCCACAAGAAACTATAATTATGAGTGATGTTAACATTGATTGGTACCTATGCTCTAATGATAATAACCCCACTAACATCAACCTTCATGGTTACTCACAAACTATTACTACATCCACCAGAATGGGAAATGCTAATCAAAAAGAAAGCATTCTTGACTGGATCCTTATAAACAGTCACCCTCACACATATACGTCTGGAACCCTGCCTAATGAAATTAGTGACCACCTTATCACATATATTACTAAAAATAAACCAGACAATTCCACTGTTCCAGTCTTTAGATCTATAAGAAACAAAAAAAACTTTGACCTCATAAAATTTAAAAATGAGCTGCAATCCTGTAACTGGACACTACTCAAATATCTTCCCCTAGATGAAGCAGTAGAACATTTCAATACCACCTTCCTATCCATACTAGATACCCATGCCCCCAAAAGATGCATCAAAACTAAAACAAAGATTGCCCCTTGGCTCTCAACTGAATCTAAACTTAAAATAAAACTCAGAAATAAAGCTTGGAATACCTGGCGAACAACCAAAACAATCCCAGACCGTATGAAATTCCAACAACTAAGAAATGCAACGAAAAAAGCCATAGTAGCTGACAAAAAAAACTTTTATTGTTTGTTACAGAATAAGCACCAAAATAACCCTCAGAAATTCTGGGCAGGCTTGAATAACCTTCTCCACCCAGGTAAATCATCCACTCCAACTCCTGAAACAGCAATGGATAAAGACCCCATTGAAATAGCCAATACCTTCAATATGTTCTTTACAAACATTATCAAAACCTTAGCCAACCAACTATCCTCTTGTAGCCAACCGATCATGGAAACACTACCACAACCTTTAAAGACCTTCCTCCTAAAAAGTGTCCCTACATCTTCAATAAGAGCCCTTTTACAGAAACTTAAGCCATCTACCCCCTCTGCAGACCTACTCCCAGCAGAATACCTTCAAAAAGCTGCAGATGTTATTGCCTATCCAGTTTCTATCCTCATTAATCGAACTTTCTCGGAGTCAATAGTACCAACTTTATGGAAAATATCCCATGTAATACCACTCCATAAAGGAGGGACATCCACTGAACTATCTAACTATAGGCCCATAGCGTTAATGTCCCCATTAGCCAAAATTATGGAAAGATGTATGCACAAACAGCTACTCCACTATCTTATCCATAACAACCTACTAGCCAACTCCCAGCATGGTTTCAGACCCAAACACAGTACCACAACTGCCCTTCTCTCCTTCACTGACACAATAAACCATAACCGTAATGACAAGAAAGTGTCCTCTGCCTTATTTCTAGACCTATCAAAAGCATTTGATATGGTCAACCATCAACTACTCATGGAAACCTTAAAAAACCTCTACCTGGATAACTTGACACTAGACTGGTTTAAAGCCTACCTCTCAGACAGGAAACAAGCAGTATTGTGGCAGAATACTCTCCACTTTACTACCAAATACCATTGGGGTCCCTCAAGGGTCCATTTTGGGGCCACTTCTTTTCTCGGTCTTCATTAATGACCTCCATACAGTCATTCCCGAGGCCACCTGTATTCAATATGCGGACGACTCAACACTGGTTTGTTCAGATACATCTCTAGACAGACTACTAACTAAAACCCAAAATTGCTTCACCAAAATCGAAAACTGGCTATTAGGACGACAGTTAATCCTAAATCCTAAAAAAACTAAATTATTGATCTTTCAACCAACTCACAAAATCACCTTATTGATGTCTCCATAACATCCAAAAATGGTACTATCATTTCCCCAGACCCCCACACAAAATTGCTAGGAGTTACTATTGATAATAAACTGAAATTCGACACACATATCAACCTGTCCATCAAAACAGTAAACAAAAAATTAGGATCGCTCTATAGAATTAAAAACTTCCTAACACCAAGTACTAAAATCACCATTGCCCGAACACATTTGCTCTCCACCCTTCTTTATTCATCTGCAATATTCACCAATCTTAACAAAACCATACTTGATAAACTATCCAGCTCATATAATCATATAGCTAGATTTGCAGCAGGAACTCCATACAGGACCCATCACTGCACCAACCTCAAAACCTAACATGGATTGAACTCCCCAACCTTGTTAGAATTACCCAACTCACTGAAGTATATAAAATTCTCAAAACCCGACAATTGTCCTTCACTTCAGAACCTAGTCCTTCTATACTCTAATCTTAACAGTCTACGTTCTGCAAACAGACCACTCATAAAGATGGTCAAAGCTTATAATACTGGAGGAGATGCACTCTTTCCAAACGCTGTTGGAAAAGTCTGGAACTCTCTTCCCACCAGTATTCTTTCCTCTACCTCCCTACCCCATTTCAAGAAACAACTGTTTCACCACTATCAGAAGCACTGGCTTTGCCAATGCTCATCCCCTGACTGACATTTCTTAGTCTCTATTGTCTACTTGAATTGCTCATGGTCTTCATTTTTTTATTTCCTTATATGCATTGTTAACAAATGAATTTTTGCAACCTGATTGTTTGTTTGACTTTTGACTGTTTCTCTCTCTGTAATATTATAATTTTGGAAATGTCTGTATTTTTGTATAATGATGGAGCTTTTCTCCCCGGGCCTCCGCTGAAAAAGGACATTGTATCCAGTCGGATTTTTTTCCCGGTTAACAAATGTAAAATAAATAAATAAATAAATAAAATACTAGGTCCTAATGCAGGTCATCGGAGATGACCTTGTGTCCTGCTGCATATGAAGGTTGTACTGGGTCTTGTTGCAGGTCATCAGTGATGATCTTGTGTCCTGCTACATATGAAGGTTCATAGGTTCATAAGTTCATAGGTAGGTACTAGGCTATCTGCCCAAGGGCCTTTACAAGCCTAGCCAGAGTGTGTTGGCTTTCACCGCCCCATTGATTAATTAACTGATCCTCTGTCAAGCAGAGCCAATGAAGTGATCCCCGGGGTGTATTTTCTGTTACCCATCCACTCGTCAAGGTTTCTCTTGAAGAGTGTTAATGAGGGGCTCTGCCTGATGTAATTTCAAATTTTGTTCCAAAGCATAGGGAGTCTCTGTGACAGGAATCTATCCCTCCAGCATGTTCTATTTATTGTTGTGGCAAGGTTTAGCTCACTAGAACGTATGGCTCACAGTGACTTGGGTTTCTTTAGGTGGAGCATGTCCATCAATTCTGAGTTGGACATGGCTTTGTAAATCAGGCAGAGATCACCTCTGAGTAAGTGATATGCCACTGAGTACACCCTGAGTTTTTTCAGTCAGGCTTCATAGGGCATATGTTTGAGACCAGTAATGCTCTTGGTGAGGTACTTTTGTGGTCTTTCCAGCTGTTGGAAGTGTCTTGTGAGGTACAACCCAAATGGGGCATTGTACTCTATAATGGGCCTAATGAGTGATGGGTAGAGGGGCACTATAACCTCTTTATTTCTAGATGTGAACCCTTTAGTAATTAGATGGACCACATAGAAGGATTTCTTAACTACTTTGGCAACATGATTGTCAAAGGAGAGATTACTATCTACCTGGGTCCCCAGATCTCTTATGATCTCTTCTGTATTAAGGGGGCTGCCACCTATGTGGTAATCCATGGGTGTTTTGTTTTTCCCAAATGAGAAGACTATGCATTTATTGGCATTTAGCTTGAGGCCATGACTATGACACCAGGTGTCCGTCTCAGTAAGGCACTTTTAGAGGATGTCCGTGTTAGCCAGAGAGTCAATTATGGCTCCCAGTTTGCAGTCATTGGTGAATTTGGTTAGCCATAGTCCTCCTGTGTTTGCCTGTACTTCTGAGAAGTATATGCCGAACAGTAGGGTTCCCAGGACAGAGCCTTGCATGACACCACTTGCGACTGGTTTAGAGTAGGACCTGGAGCCCACTATTCTTACCGTGTGAGTTCTGTCTGTAAGCTAGTTGCCAACCCATCTCGTGATGTAGGGGTTTATGTTCAGTCTGATGAGTTTTTCTGTAATACTCCAGTGGGGAATGGTGTTGAAACACTTGGCGAGGTGAAGGTAGGCTGTGTGAGCAACCTTTCCCTCGTCTATGGTATTGGTGATTGTCTCAAAAAAGTCAGCCAGGTTTAGTAGGCATGATCTGCCCTTAACAAAGCCAAACTGGGTCGGGTCAAGTGTTTGGAGGTTCCCAATGTCTTTGTTAATGAGTTCCATGATGATGCGCTCATTAGCCTTGCAGACCAGGCTGGATTTAGGTTTTACTAGGTCCTGTTGCTGGTCATCAGTGATGACCTTGTGCCCTGCTACATGTGAAGGTTGTACTAGGTCTTGTTGCAGGTCATCGGTGATGACCTTCTGTCTAGCTACATATGAGGGTTGTACTGTGTTTTGTTGCAGGTCATCTGTGATGACCTTGTCTTCTGCTACATATGAAGGTTGCACTAGGTCCTAATGCAGGTTATCGGTGATGACCTTGTCTCCTGCTACATGAAGGTTGTACTGGCTCTTTTTGCAGGTCATCTGTGATGGCCTTGTGTCCTGCTACATAAGAAAGTTGTACTGGGTCTTGTTGCAGGTCATTGGTGATGACCTTGTGTCCTGCTAAATATGAAGGTTGTACTAGGTCCTGTTGCAGGTCATTGGTGATGACATTGTTTCCTGCTACATATGAAGGTTGTACTAGTTCTTGTTGCGGTTCATCACTGATTACCTTGTATTCCGCTATATATGAAGGTTATACTAGGACTTGTTGCAGGTAATCAGTGATTACCTTGTGTCCTGCTACATATGAGGGTTGTACTAGGACTTGTTGCAGGTAATCAGTGATTACCTTGTGTCCTGCTACATATGAGGGTTGTACTAAGTCATGTTGCTGGTCATTGGTCATAACCTTGTATCCTGCTATATATGATGGTTGTACTAGGTCCTGTTGCAGGTCATCAATGTTGACCTTGTGTCCTGCTACATATGAAGGATGTACTGGGTCTTGTTGTAGGTCATCAGTGATGACCTTGTGTCCTGCTACATATGAAAGAGTTACTGGGTCTTGTTGCAGGTCATCAGTGATGACCTTGCGTCCTGCTACATATAAAGGTTGTACTGGGTCTTGTTGCAGGTCATCACTGATGACCTTGGGTCCTGCTACATATGAAAGTTGTACTGGGTCTTGTTGCAGGTCATCGGTGATGACCTTGTGTCCTGCTACATATGAAGATTGTACTACGTCTTGTTGCAAGTCATTGGTGATGACTTTGTGTCCTGCTACATAATGTGGTTGTACTAGGTCCTAATGATGGTCATCAGAGATGACCTTGTGTCCTGTTACATAAGAAGGTTGTACTGGGTCTTGTTGGAGGTCATCAGTGATGACCTTGTGTCCTGCTACATATGAAGGTTGTACTAGGTCTTGTTGCAGGTCATCGATGATGACCTTGTGTCCTGCTACATATGAAGGTTGTACTGGGTCTTGTTGCAGGTCACCGATGATGACCGTATGTCCTGCTACATATGAAGGTTGTACTGGGTTTTGTTGCAGGTCATCGGTGATGACCTTGTGTCCTGCTACATATGAAGGTTGTACTGGGTCTTGTTGCAGGTCATCGGTGATGACCTTGGGTTCTGCTACATATGAAGGTTGTACTGGGTCTTGTTGCAGGTCATCAGTGATGACCTTATGTCCTGCTACATATTAAGGTTGTACTGGGTCTTGTTGCAGGTCATTGGTGATGTCCTTGTGTCCTGCTACATATGAAGATTGTACTGGGTCTTGTTGCAGGTCATCAGTGATGACCTTGTGTCCTGCTACATATGAAGGTTGTACTAGGTCCTAATGAAGATCATCAGTGATTACCTTGGGTCCAGCTACATATGAAGGTTGTACTGGGTCTTGCTGCAGGTCATCAATGATGACCTTGTGTCCTGCTACATATGCAGGTTGTACTGGGTCTTGTTGCTGGTCATTGGTGATGACCTTGTGTCCTGCTACATATGAAGGTTGCACTAGGTCCTGGTTCAGGTCATCAGGGATGACATTGTGTCCTTCTACATATGATGGTTCTACAACATCTTGTTGCAAATCATTGGTGATGACCTTGTGTCCTGCTGAATATGAAGGTTGTACTGGTTCTTGTTGCAGGTCATCGGTGATGACCTTGTGTCCTACTACATATGAAGGGTGTACTAGTAACTAATGCAGGTCATCGATAATGACCTTGGGAGCAGCTACATATGAAGGTTGTACTAGGTCTTGTTTCAGGTCATCGGTGATGACCTTGTGTCCTGCTACATATGAAGGTTGTACTGGGTCTTGTTACAGGTCATTGGTGATGACCTTGTGTCCTGCTACATATGAAGGTTGTACTGGGTCTTGTTGCAGGTCATTGGTGATGACCTTCTCTCTTACTACATATGAAGGTTACTGGGTCTTGCTGCAGGTCATCGATGATGACATTGTGTCCTGCTACATATGAAGGTTGTACTGCTTTGTTGCACTTCATCAGTGATGACATTCTGTCTTGCTAAATATGAAGGTTGTACTGGATCTTGTTGCAGCTCATCACTGATGACCTTGTTTCCTGCTACATATGCAGATTGTACTGGGTCTTGTTGCAGGTCATCGGTGATGACCTTGTGTCCTGCTACATATGAAGGTTGTACTGGGACCTTTTACAGGTCATTGGTCATGACCTTGGGTAATGCTACATATGAAGGTTGTACTGAGTCTTGTTGCAGGTCATTGTTGATGACCTTCTGCCCTGCTAGATATGCAGGTTGTACTGGGTCTTGTTGCTGGTCATTGGTGATGACCTTGTGTCCTGCTACATATGAAGGTTGTATTGGGTCTTGTTGGAGGTCATCGGTGATGAACTTGTGTCCTGCTACATATCAAGGTTGTACTGAGTCTTGTTGCAGGTCATCAGTGATGACCTTATGTCCTGCTACATATTAAGGTTGTACTGGGTCTTGTTGCAGGTCATCGGTGATGACCTTGGGTCATGCTACATAATGAGGTTGTACTAGGTCCTGTTGCAGGTCGTTAGTAATGACCTTGTGTCCTGCTACATAGGAAGGTTGTACTGGGTCCTGTTACAGGTCATCAGTGATGACCTTGTGTCCTGCTAAATATGAAGGTTGTACTGGGTCTTGTTTCAGGTTATCGGTGATGACCTTCTGTCTTACTGCAAATGAAGGTTACTGGGTCTTGTTGCAGGTCATCGATGATGACATTGTGTCCTGCTACATATGAAGGTTGTACTGAGTTTTGTTGCAGATAATCAGTGATGACCTTGTGTCCTGCTACATATGAAGGTTGTACTATGTCTTGTTGCCGGTCATCGGTGATGACCTTGTGTTCTGCTACATATGAAGGTTATAGTAGGTCTTGTTGCAGGTCACCGATGATGACCTTGTGTCCTGCTACATATGAAGGTTGTATTGGGTCTTGCTGTAGGTCATCAGTAATGACCTTATGTCCTGCTGCATATTAAGGTTGTACTAGGTCTTGTTGCAGGTCATTGGTGAAGACTTTGTGTCCTGCTCCATAATGAGGTTGTACTAGGTCCTGTTGCAGGTCGTTAGTAATGACCTTGTGTCCTGCTACATAGGAAGGTTGTACTGGTTCCTGTTAAAGGTCATTGGGGATGACCTTGGGTCATGCTACATATGAAGGTTGTACTGGGTCTTTTACAGGTCATTGGTGATGACCTTCTCTCTTACTACATATGAAGGTCACTTGGTCTTACTGCAGGTCATCAATGATGACAATGTTTCCTGCTACATATGAAGGTTGTACTTGGTCCTGCTGCAGGTCTTCAGTGATGACCTTCTGTCCTACTACATATGAAGATTGTACTGGGTCTTGTTGCATATCATCAGTGATGACCTTGTGTCCTGCTACATATGAAGGTTGTACTGGATCTTGTTACAGGTCAACGGTGATGACCTTGGGTCATGCTATATATGAAATTTGTACTGAGTCTTGTTGCAGGTCATCGGTGATGACCTTGTGTCCTGCTCCATAATATGGTTGTACTAGGTCCTGTTGCAGGTCATTAGTAATGACCTTGTGTCTTGCTACATAGGAAGGTTGTACTGGGTCCTGTTACAGGTTATTGCTGATGACCTTGGGTCATGCTACATATGAAGGTTGTACTGAATCTTGTTGCAGGTCATCAGTGATGACCTTGTGTCCTGCTACATATGAAGGTTGTTATGGGTCCTTTTGCAGGTCATCAGTGATGACTTTGGGTCATGTTACATAAGAAGGTTGCACTGAGTCTTGTTGCAGGTCATCGGTGATGACCTTGTGTGCCTGCTACATATGAAGGTTGTACTGGGTCTTGTCTCAGGTTATCGGTGATGACCTTCTGTCTTACTACAAATGAAGGTTACTGAGTCTTGTTGCATGTCATCGATGATGACATTGTGTCCTGCTACATATGAAGGTTATACTGAGTCTTGTTGCAGCTAATCAGTGATGACCTTGTGTCCTACGACATATGAAGGTTGTACTATGTCTTGTTGCAGGTCATCAGTGATAACCTTGTGTTCTGCTACATTTGAAGGGTATAGTAGGTCTTGTTGCAGGTCACCAATGATGACATTGTGTCCTGCTACATATGAAGGTTGTATTGGGTCTTGTTGGAGGTCATCGGTGATGACCGTGTGTCCTGCTACATATCAAGGTTGTACTGGGTCTTGTTGCAGGTCATCAGTGATGACCTTATGTCCTGCTACATATTAAGGTGTTACTGGGTCTTGTTGCAGGTCATCAGTGATGACCATGTGTCCTACTACATATGAAGGTTGTACTAGGTCCTTATACAGGTCATCGTTGATGACCTTGGGTCAAGCTACATATGAAGGTTGTACTGGGTCTTGAAGGTCATCATTAATGACCTTGTGTCCTGCTACATATCCGTGTTGTACTGGGTCTTGGTGCTGGTCACTGGTGATGACCTTGTGTCCTGCTACATATGAAGGTTGCACTAGGTCCTGTTTCAGGTCATCGGGGATGGCCTTGTGTCCTGCTACATAGTAAGGTTCTACAAGGTCTTGTTGCAAGTCTTCGGTGATGACCTTGTGTCCTGCTACATATGAAGGTTCTACTGGGTCTTGTTGCAGGTCATCGGTGATGACCTTGTGTCCTGCTAAATATGAAGGTTGTACTAGTTCCTAATGCAGGTCATCAGTGATGACCTTGGGAGCAGCTACATATTAAGGTTGTACTGGGTCTTGTTGCAGGTCATCAGTGATGACCTTGTGTCCTGCGACATATGAAGGTTGTACTGAGTTTTGTTGCAGATAATCAGTGATGACCTTGTGTCCTGCTACATATGAAGGTTGTACTATGTCTTGTTGCAGGTCATCGGTGATGACCTTGTGTCCTGCTACATATGAAGGTTGTACTAGGTCTTGTTGCAGGTCATCAGTGATGACCTTGTGTCCTGCTACATATGAAGGTTGTACTAGGTCCTGTTGCAGGTCATCAGTGATGACCTTGTGTCCTGCTACATATGAAGGTTGTACTGGGTCTTGTTGCAGGTCATTGGTGATGACCTTGTGTCCTGCTACATATGAAGGTTGTACTGGGTCTTGTTGCAGGTACATCGCTGATGACCTTGTTTCCTACTACATATGAAGGTTGTACTGGGTCTTTTTGCAGGTCATCAGTGATGACCTTGTGTCCTGCTACATATGAAGGTTGTACTTGCTCCTGTTGCAGGTCTTCAGTGATGACCTTCTGTCCTACTACATATGAAGATTGTATTGGGTCTTGTTGCATATCATCAGTGATGACCTTGTGTCCTGCTACATATGAAGGTTGTACTGGATCTTGTTACAGGTCACTGGTGATGACCTTGGGTCATGCTATATATGAAATTTGTAATGAGCCTTGTTGTAGGTCATCAGTGATGACCTTGGGTCATGCTACATATGAAGGTTGTACTGAGTCTTGTTGCAGGTCATCAGTGATGACCTTGTGTCCTGCTCCATAATATGGTTGTACTAGGTCCTGTTGCAGGTCGTTAGTAATGACCTTGTGTCCTGCTACATAGGAAGGTTGTACTGGGTCCTGTTACAGGTCATTGCTGATGACCTTGGGTCATGCTACATATGAAGGTTGTACTGAATCTTGTTGCAGGTCATCAGTGATGACCTTGTGTCCTGCTACATATGAAGGTTGTTCTGGGTCCTTTTGCAGGTCATCAGTGATGACCTTGGGTCATGTTACATAAGAAGGTTGTACTGAGTCTTGTTGCAGGTCATCGGTGATGACCTTGTGTGCCTGCTACATATGACGGTTGTACTGGGTCTTGTCTCAGGTTATCGGTGATGACCTTCTGACTTACTACAAATGAAGGTTACTGAGTCTTGTTGCAGGTCATCGATGATGACATTGTGTCCTGCTACATATGAAGGTTGTACTGAGTCTTGTTGCAGCTAATCAGTGATGACCTTGTGTCCTACTACATGTGAAGGTTGTACTATGTCTTGCTGCAGGTCATGGGTGATGACCTTGTGTTCTGCTACATTTGAAGGGTATAGTAGGTCTTGTTGCAGGTCACCAATGATGACCTTGTGTCCTGCTACATATGAAGGTTGTATTGGGTCTTGTTGGAGGTCATCGGTGATGATCTTGTGCCCTGCTACATATTAAGGTTGTACTGGGTCTTGTTGCAGGTCATCAGTGATGACCATGTGTCCTACTACATATGAAGGTTGTACTAGGTCCTTATGCAGGTCATCGGTGATGACCTTGGGTCCAGCTACATATGAAGGTTGTACTGAGTCTTGTTGAAGGTCATTGTTAATGACCTTGTGTCCTGCTACATATCCGTGTTGTACTGGGTCTTCGTGCTGGTCACTGGTGATGACCTTGTGTCCTGCTACATATGAAGGTTGCACTAGGTCCTGTTTCAGATCATCGGGGAAGACCTTGTGTCCTGCTACATATGAAGGTTCTACAAGGTCTTGTTGCAAGTCTTCGGTGATGACCTTGTGTCCTGCTACATATGAAGGTTCTACTGGGTCTTGTTGCAGGTAATCAGTGATGACCTTCTCTCCTGCTACATATGAAGGTTGTACTGGGTCTTGTTGCAGGTCATCGGTGATGACCTTGTGTCCTGCTAAATATGAAGGTTGTACTAGTTCCTAATGCAGGTCATCGGTGATGACCTTGTGTCCTGCTACATATGAAGGTTGTACTGGGTCTTGTTGCAGGTCATCAGTGATGACCTTGTGTCCTGCTACATATGAAGGTTGTACTGAGTTTTGTTGCAGATAATCAGTGATGACCTTGTGTCCTGCTACATATGAAGGTTGTACTATGTCTTGTTGCAGGTCATCAGTGATGACCTTGTGTTCTGCTACATATGAAGGTTGTATTGGGTCTTGTTGGAGGTCATCGGTGATGACCTTGTGTCCTGCTACATATGAAGGTTGTACTGGGTCTGGTTGCAGGTCATCAGTGATGACCTTATGTCCTGCTACATATTAAGGTTGTACTGGGTCTTGTTGCAGGTCATTGGTGATGACTTTGTGTCCTGCTCCATATTGAGGTTGTACTAGGTCCTGTTGCAGATCATTAGTAATGACCTTGTGTCCTGCTACATAGGAAGGTTGTACTGGTTCCTGTTAAAGGTCATCAGAGATGACCTTGGGTCATGCTACATATGAAGGTTGTACTGACTCTTGTTGCAGGTCATTGGTGATGACCTTGTGTCCTGCTACATATGAAGGTTGTACTGGGTCTTGTTGCAGGTCATCGGTGATGACCTTCTCTCTTACTACATATGAAGGTTACTGGGTCTTGCTGCAGGTCATCGATGATGACAATGTGTCCTGCTACATATGAAGGTTGTACTTGGTCCTGTTGCAGGTCTTCAGTGATGACCTTCTGTCCTACTACATATGAAGATTGTACTGGGTCTTGTTGCATATCATCAGTGATGACCTTGTGTCCTGCTACATATGAAGGTTGTACTGGATCTTGTTACAGGTCATCGGTGATGACCTTGGGTCATGCTATATATGAAATTTGTACTGAGCCTTGTTGCAGGTCATCAGTGATGACCTTGTGTCCTGCTCCATAATATGGTTGTACTAGGTCCTGTTGCAGGTCATTAGTAATGACCTTGTGTCCTGCTACATAGGAAGGTTGTACTGGGTCCTGTTGCAGGTCATTGCTGATGACCTTGGGTCATGCTACATATGAAGGTTGTACTGAATCTTGTTGCAGGTCATCAGTGATGACCTTGTGTCCTGCTACATATGAAGGTTGTACTGGGTCCTGTTACAGGTCATCAGTGATGACCTTGGGTCATGCTACATATGAAGTTTGTACTGAGTCGTGTTGTAGGTCATCGGTGATGACCTTGTCTCCTGCTACATGAAGGTTGTACTGGCTCTTTTTGCAGGTCATTGGTGATGACCTTGTGTCCTGCTACATATGAAGGTTGTACTGGGTCTTGTTGCAGGTCATTGGTGATGACCTTGTGTCCTGCTACATATGAAGGTTCTACTGGGTCTTGTTGCAGGTCATCGGTGATGACATTGTGTCCTACTACATATGAAGGTTGTACTGAGTCTTGTTGCAGGTAATCAGTGATGACCTTCTCTCCTGCTACATATGAAGGTTGTACTGGGTCTTGTTGCAGGTCATCGGTGATGACCTTGTGACCTGCTAAATATGAAGGTTGTACTAGTTCCTAATGCAGGTCATCAGTGATGACCTTGGGAGCAGTTACATATGAAGGTTGTTCTGGGTCTTGTTGCAGGTCATCAGTGATGACTTTGTGTCCTGCTACATATGAAGGCTGTACTATGTCTTGTTGCAGGTCATCAGTGATGACCTTGTGTTCTGCTACATATGAAGGTTGTATTGGGTCTTGTTGGAGGTCATCGGTGATGACCTTCGGTCCTGCTACATATGAAGGTTGTACTGGGTCTTGTTGCAGGTCATCAGTGATGACCTTGTGTCCTGCTACATATGAAGGTTGTACTGGGTCTTGTTGCAGGTCATCGGTGATGACCTTCTCTCTTACTACATATGACGGTTGTACTGGGTCTTGTTGCAGGTCATCAGTGATGACAATGTGTCCTGCTACATATGAAGGTTGTACTTGCTCCTGTTGCAGGTCTTCAGTGATGACCTTCTGTCCTACTACATATGAAGATTGTACTGGGTCTTGTTGCATATCATCAGTGATGACCTTGTGTCCTGCTACATATGAAGGTTGTACTGGGTCTTGTTGCAGGTCATCGGTGATGACCTTGTTTCCTGCTACATATGAAGGTTGTACTGGGTCTTTTTGCAGGTCATCAGTGATGACCTTGTGTCCTGCTCCATAATAAGGTTGTACTAAGTCCTGTTGCAGGTCATTAGTGATGACCTTGTGTCCTGCTACATATGAAGGTTGTACTGGGTCCTGCTGCAGGTCATCGTTGATGCCCTTGCGTCATGCTGCATATGAAGGTTGTACTGAGTCTTGTTGCAGATCATTGGTGATTACCTTGGGTCCTGCTACATATGAAGGTTGTAGTGAGTCCTTTTACAGGTCATCAGTGATGACCTTGGGTAATGCTACATATGAAGGTTGTACTGAGTCTTGTTGCAGGTCATCAGTGATGACCTTGTGTCCTGCTACATATGAAGGTTGTACTGGGTCTTGTTGCAGGTCATCAGTGATGACCTTGTGTCCTGCTACATATGAAGGTTGTACTGGGTCTTGTTGCAGGTCATCGGTGATGACCTTGTGTCCTGCTACATATGAAGGTTGTACTAGGTCCTGTTGCAGGTCATCGGTGATGACCTTGTGTCCTGCTACATATGAAGGTTGTACTGGGTCTTGTTGCAGGTCATCAGTGATGACCTTGTGTCCTGCTACATATGAAGGTTGTACTGGGTCTTGTTGCATGTCATCGGTGATGACCTTGTGTCCTGCTACATATGAAGGTTGTACTAGGTCATGTTGCAGGTCATTGGTGATGACCTTGTGTCCTGCTACATATAAAGGTTGTATTGGCTCTTGTTGCAGGTCATCAGTGATGACCTTGTGTCCTGCTACATATGAAGGTTGTACTGGGTCTTGTTGCAGGTCATCAGTGATGACCTTGTGTCCTGCTACATATGAAGGTTGTACTGGGTCTTGTTGCAGGTCATCGGTGATGACCTTGTGTCCTGCTACATATGAAGGTTGTACTGGGTCTTGTTGCAGGTCATCAGTGATGACCTTGTGTCCTGCTACATATGAAGGTTGTACTGGGTCTTGTTGCAGGTCATCAGTGATGACCTTGTGTCCTGCTACATATGAAGGTTGTACTGGGTCTTGTTGCAGGTCATCAGTGATGACCTTGTGTCCTGCTACATATGAAGGTTGTACTGGGTCTTGTTGCAGGTCATTGGTGATGACCTTGTGTCCTGCTACATATGAAGGTTGTACTGGGTCTTGTTGCAGGTCATCAGTGATGACCTTGTGTCCTGCTACATATGAAGGTTGTACTAGGTCCTGTTGCAGGTCATCGGTGATGACCTTGTGTCCTGCTACATATGAAGGTTGTACTAGGTCTTGTTGCAGGTCATCAGTGATGACCTTGTGTCCTGCTACATATGAAGGTTGTACTGGGTCTTGTTGCAGGTCATTGGTGATGACCTTGTGTCCTGCTACATATGAAGGTTGTACTAGGTCCTGTTGCAGGTCATCAGTGATGACCTTGTGTCCTGCTACATATGAAGGTTGTACTAGGTCTTGTTGCAGGTCATCGGTGATGACCTTGTGTCCTGCTACATATGAAGGTTGTACTGGGTCTTGTTGCAGGTCATCGGTGATGACCTTGTGTCCTGCTACATATGAAGGTTGTACTGGGTCTTGTTGCAGGTCATCGATGATGACCTTGTGTCCTGCTACATATGAAGGTTTTACTGAGTCTTGTTGCAGGTCATCAGTGATGACCTTGTGTCCTGCTACATATGAAGGTTGTACTGGGTCTTGTTGCAGGTCATTGGTGATGACCTTGTGTCCTGCTACATATGAAGGTTGTACTGGGTCTTGTTGCAGGTCATTGGTGATGACCTTGTGTCCTGCTACATATGAAGGTTGTACTGGGTCTTGTTGCAGGTCATCAGTGATGACCTTGTGTCCTGCTACATATGAAGGTTGTACTGAGTCTTGTTGCAGGTCATCAGTGATGACCTTGTGTCCTGCTACATATGAAGGTTGTACTGGGTCTTGTTGCAGGTCATCAGTGATGACCTTGCTTCCTGCTACATAATGAGGTTGTACTAGGTCCAGTTGCATGTCATTAGTGATGACCATGTGTCCTGCTACATATGAAGGTTGTACTGGGTCCTGTTGCAGGTCATCGGTGATGACCTTGCGTCATGCTACATATGAAGGTTGTACTGAGTCTTGTTGCAGATCATTGGTGATTACCTTGGGTCCAGCTACATATGAAGATAGTACTGGGTCTTGTTGCAGGTCATCGGTGATGACCTTCTGTCTTACTACATATGAAAGTTACTGGGTCTTGTTGCAGGTCATTGATGATGACATTGTGTCCTGCTACATATGAAGGTTATACTGAGTCTTGTTGCAGGTAATCAGTGATGACCTTCTCTCCTGCTACATATGAAGGTTGTACTGGGTCTTGTTGCAGGTCATCAGTGATGACCTTGTGTCCTGCTACATATGAAGGTTGTACTAGTTCCTAATGCAGGTCATCGGTGATGACCTTGGGTCCTGCTACATATGAAGGTTGTACTGGGTCTTGTTGCAGGTCATCAGTGATGACCTTGTGTCCTGCTACATATGAAGGTTGTACTGGGTCTTGTTGCAGGTCATCAGTGATGACCTTGTGTCCTGCTACATATGAAGGTTGTACTAGTTCCTAATGCAGGTCATCGGTGATGACCTTGGGTGCAGCTACATATGAAGGTTGTATTGACTCTTGTTGCAGGTCATTGGTGATGACCTTGTGTCCTGCTACATATGAAGGTTGTACTGGGTCTTGTTGCAGGTCATTGGTGATGACCTTGTGTCCTGCTACATATGAAGGTTGTACTAGGTCCTGTTGCAGGTCATCAGTGATGACCTTGTGTCCTGCTACATATGAAGGTTGTACTGGGTCTTGTTGCAGGTCATCAGTGATGACCTTGTGTCCTGCTACATATGAAGGTTGTACTGGGTCTTGTTGCAGGTCATCGGTGATGACCTTCTGTCTTACTACATATGAAGGTTACTGGGTCTTGTTGCAGGTCATCGATGATGACATTGTGTCCTGCTACATATGAAGGTTGTACTGGGTCTTGTTGCAGGTCATCAGTGATGACCTTGTGTCCTGCTACCTATAAAGGTTGTACTGGCTCTTATTGCAGGTCATCGGTGATGACCTTGTGTCCTGCTACATTTGAAGGTTGTACTATGTCATGTTGCAGGTCATCGCTGATGACATTGTGTCCTGCTACATATGAAGGTTGTACTGGGTCTTGTTGCAAGTCATCAGTGATGACCTTATGTCCTGCTATATATGAAGGTTGTACTAGGTCATGTTGCAGATCATTGGTAATGACCTTCTGTCCTGCTACATATGAAGGTTGTACTAGGTCCTGTTGCAGGTCTTCAGGGATGACATTGTGTCCTGCTACATATGAAGGTTGTACTGGTTCCTGTTAATAACCTTGGGTCATGCTACATATGAAGGTTGTACTGAGTCTTGTTGCAGATCATTGGTGATTACCTTGGGTCCAGCTACATATGCAGATAGTACTGGGTCTTGTTGCAGGTCATCGGTGATGACCTTGCGTCATGCTACATATGAAGGTTGTACTAGGTCCTGTTGCAGGTCATCGGTGATGACCTTGTGTCCTGCTACATATGAAGGTTGTACTGGGTCTTGTTGCAGGTCATCAGTGATGACCTTGTGTCCTGCTACATATGAAGGTTGTACTGGGTCTTGTTGCAGGTCATCAGTGATGACCTTGTGTCCTGCTACATATGAAGGTTGTACTGGGTCTTGTTGCAGGTCATCGGTGATGACCTTGTGTCCTGCTACATATGAAGGTTGTACTAGGTCTTGTTGCAGGTCATCAGTGATGACCTTGTGTCCTGCTACATATGAAGGTTGTACTGGGTCTTGTTGCAGGTCATCAGTGATGACCTTGTGTCCTGCTACATATGAAGGTTGTACTGGGTCTTGTTGCAGGTCATCGGTGATGACCTTGTGTCCTGCTACATATGAAGGTTGTACTGGGTCTTGTTGCAGGTCATCAGTGATGACCTTGTGTCCTGCTACATATGAAGGTTGTACTGGGTCTTGTTGCAGGTCATCAGTGATGACATTGTGTCCTGCTACATATGAAGGTTGTACTGAGTCTTGTTGCAGGTCATCAGTGATGACCTTGTGTCCTGCTACATATGAAGGTTGTACTGGGTCTTGTTGCAGGTCATCGGTGATGACCTTGTGTCCTGCTACATATGAAGGTTGTACTAGGTCTTGTTGCAGGTCATCAGTGATGACCTTGTGTCCTGCTACATATGAAGGTTGTACTGGGTCTTGTTGCAGGTCATCAGTGATGACCTTGTGTCCTGCTACATATGAAGGTTGTACTAGGTCTTGTTGCAGGTCATCAGTGATGACCTTGTGTCCTGCTACATATGAAGGTTGTACTGGGTCTTGTTGCAGGTCATCGGTGATGACCTTGTGTCCTGCTACATATGAAGGTTGTACTGGGTCTTGTTGCAGGTCATCGGTGATGACCTTGTGTCCTGCTACATATGAAGGTTTTACTGTGTCTTGTTGCAGGTCATCAGAGAAGTCCTTGTGTCCTGCATAATATGAAGGTTGTACTGGGTCCTGTTGCAGGTCATCAGTGATGACCTTGTGTCCTACTACATATGAAGGTTGTACTGGGTCTTGTTGCAGGTCATCAGTGATGACCTTGTGTCCTGCTACATATGAAGGTTGTACTGGGTCTTGTTGCAGGTCATCGGTGATGACCTTGGGTCCTGCTACATATGAAGGTTGTACTGGGTCTTGTTGCAGGTCATCGGTGATGACCTTGCTTACTGCTCCATAATGAGGTTGTACTAGGTCCAGTTGCAGGTCATTAGTGATGACCTTGTGTCCTGCTACATAGGAAGGTTGTACTGGGTCCTGTTGCAGGTCATTGCTGATGACCTTGGGTCATGCTACATATGAAGGTTGTACTGAATCTTGTTGCAGGTCATCAGTGATGACCTTGTGTCCTGCTACATATGAAGGTTGTTCTGGGTCCTTTTGCAGGTCATCAGTGATGACTTTGGGTCATGTTACATAAGAAGGCTGTACTGAGTCTTGTTGCAGGTCATTGGTGATGGCCTTGTGTGCCTGCTACATATGAAGGTTGTACTAGGTCTTGTTTCAGGTTATCGGTGATGACCTTCTGTCTTACTACATTAGAAGGTTACTGGGTCTTGTTGCAGGTCATCAATGATGACATTGTGTCCTTCTACATATGAAGGTTGTACTGAGTCTTGTTGCATGTCATCGTTGATGACCTTGTGTCCTTCTACATATAAAGGTTGTACTAGGTCCTGTTGCTGGTCATTGTTCATAACCTTGTATCCTGCCACATATGATGGTTGTACTGCATCTTCTTGCATGTCATCGGTGATGACTTTGTGTCCGGCTACATATGAAAGTTGTACTGGGTCTTGTTGCAGGTCATCAGTGATGACCTTATGTCCTGCTACATATTAAGGTTGCACTGGGTCTTGTTGCAGGTCATTGGTGATGTCCTTGTGTCCTGCTGCATATGAAGATTGTACTGGGTCTTGTTGCAGGTCATCAGTGATGACCTTGGGTCATGCTACATGTGAAGGTTGTACTGACTCTTGTTGCAGGTCTTTGGTGATGACCTTGTGTCCTGCTACATATGAAGGTTGTACTGGGTCTTGTTGCAGGTCATCAGTGATGACCTTCTCTCTTACTACATATGAAGGTTACTGGGTCTTGCTGCAGGTCATCGATGATGACATTGTGTCCTGCTACATATGAAGGTTGTACTGAGTCTTGTTGCAGGTAATCAGTGATGACCTTCTCTCCTGCTACATATGAAGGTTGATCTACGTCCTCTTGCAGGTCATCGGTGATGACCTTGTGTTCTGCTACATATGAATGTTGTACTGGGTCTTGTTGTAGCTCATCAGTGATGTCATTGTGTCCTGCTACTTATGAAGGTTGTACTGGGTCTTGTTGGAGGTCATCAGTGATGACCTTCTGTCCTGCGACATATGAAGGTTGAACTGGGTTTTGTTGCAGGTCATCGATGATGACCTTATGTCCTGCTACATATGAATGTTGTACTGGGTCTTGTTGTAGCTCATCAGTGATGACTTTAGGTCCTGTTACATATGAAGGTTGTTCTGGGTCTTGTTGCAGGTCATCAGTGATGACCTTATGTCCTGCTACATATTAAGGTTGCACTGCATCTTGTTGCAGGTCATTGGTGATGTCCTTGTGTCCTGCTGCATATGAAGATTGTACTGGGTCTTGTTGCAGGTCATCAGTGATGTCCATGTGTCATGCTACATATGAAGGTTGTACTAGGTCCTAATGCAGCTCATCGGTGATGACCTTGGGTCCTGCTACATATGAAGGTTGTACTAGGTCTTGTTGAAGGTTGTTAATGACCTTGTGTCCTGCTACATATGCAGGTTGTACTGGGTCTTGCTGCTGGTCATTGGTGATGACATTGCATCCTGCTACATATGAAGGTTGCACAAGGTCCTGTTTCAGGTCATTGGGGATGACCTTGAGTCCTGCTACATATGAAGGTTCTACTAGGTCTTGTTGCAACTCATCGGTGATGACCTTGAGTCCTGTGACATATGACAGTTATACTGGTTCTAAACCTACCACCCTAGAAAACAAAAATGGGAAGAAACTGAGGGTAATGCTGCTCAATGCCAGAAGTCTAAATCTCAAAATGCATGCACTCGAGGCCCTTCTCAGTATGGAGAACATCGATGTCTGTGCTGTAACTGAAACCTGGTTCAAGGCTCCTGAGTGCACCCCGGCACTATTAGGTTTTACCTCATATCATGCGTTCCGGCCCCAAAACCCGGATCACACCACAAAAGGAGGGGGTGTATCCATATTCATAAAGTATACCCACATCTCCAGGTTGGTGGCAACGCATGAAGCTTCGGAAACCATCCAGGTGCAACTAACCATAGGCAAAACTGCTCTACAAATTGTAGCATGCTACAGGCCACCCTCTAAAACTCAGGAACCCCACACAGCCTTCCTGAAGACACTGGAGGGTATAAATGTATCTCCAAACACCATCATATTGGGTGACTTCAACTACCCGAATATAGACTGGGAACATTACTCAAGCCCTAACTTTGTAGCCCAACGGTTCCTGGAGTTCATAAATTCAAATGCCATGGAACAGCTAGTCACTGTTCCCACGAGAGGAGAAAATATACTAGATCTCATTGTCACAAACATGGGGACAAAATGCTCCACACCGGAAGTATATCCCTCATTGGTGAGATCTGATCATAAACTAATCTCACTGGAAATCCACATCCCGCCCCCACCCCAAACAGAAAAGACCATAGTGAAGAACTTCTCTAAAGCAAACTTCACACTACTCAAGACTGGTGTGGTATCCGTCAAGGCCCCTGAGCCAGTGGAAACCACAACCCAAGCTGCGGAAGCCCTTACAAATGCCTTCTATGAACACCTCCAGGACTGCATGGATCAGGCAATCCCAAATAAAACCAAGACTCTTTCCACAAAGGGCAAACGTCCAGTCTGGTGGACCCCAGCCATTAACAAACTTTACAATAAGAGGAGAAAGCTATTACATGATAGAACAAAATCCATAAAAGGGAAGTCACCCCTGATCATTATTAGTAAAATAATATGAGCACTCATTAATTCAACTAACGCCACTTTTGAGAGAAAATTGCCATGGATTCAAAGGACAATCATAAGGCCTTTTTCAGCTATGTTAGGAACCTGGGTGGAAACTCCCAGATATGCTCAGAATTAGTCCAAAATGATACAAAAATCACTGAACCCACAGACATTGCCAACATACTGGCAGACAGGTTCAGTGCAAACTTCACCCCCCTCTCCCCCAGTAAAGGAGAGATAACTATCCCAGCCAAGTGTAGCCTCCCGGACATCTCAAATGTGCAGGTGAAAGCTGCTCTCTCTAAAGATAAAAACACAGCATCAATGGGACCGGATGGTTTCCCTGGCTGTGTGCTACACGAGCTAAATGAGGAATTAAACCCGCACATAAGGCAGCTGTTTAATCTCAGCCTTACCACAGGATACGTGCCCAAGGAGTGGCGTACGGCAACTGTGGTCCCACTCCACAAAGGCGGCGCCTCTATGGACCCTGGTAATTACCGCCCCATAAGCTTAACAAGTCTAGTCTCCAAAGCTATGGAGAGGATCATAATGGAGCTCATAAACAAAGATATAGGGGACTTGCAGACATTGGACCCAACCCAGTTTGGCTTTGTCAAGGGAAGATCATGCCTTTTGAACTTGGTTGACTTCTTCGAAACAGTCACCAAGGCCATTGATGAGGGAAAGGCAGTCCATACAGCCTACCTTGACCTTGCAAAGGCATTCGACACAATACTCCACTCGGGTATTGTAGAAAAACTTACCAGCTTAAATGTAAACCCATATGTCACAAGATGGGTTGCAAACTGGCTTAAGGACAGAACCCACAGGGTTAGAGTTGCTGGCGCTATGTCAGACTCCAAGCCGGTCACAAGTGGTGTCCCACAGGGCTCGGTCCTTGGCCCCGTATTGTTTGGCATCTACTTCTCAGAAGTACAGGCCAACATGGGAGGACTTTGGCTGACAAAGTTTGCAGGCGACTGCAAACTGGGCGCCATAGTGGAAAGTGCATCGGACACGGATATCCTTCAGAAGGGACTCACGGAAACAGATAGCTGGTGCCAGAGCCATGGCCTGAAGTTAAACGCCAAAATTGTATAGTCATACCCTTGGGAAAAACAAGGTAACCCCAAGCTACCATATAGGTGGCAATCCACTAAGCACAGAAGAGGTTATCAGGGACCTGGGGACCCAGGTTGACAGTGGCCTTTCTTTTGACACTCACATTGCTAAAGTGGTTAGAAAGACCTTCTACATTGCCCACCTGATCATGAAGGGATTCACATCCAGATCTAGTGAGGTCATTGTTCCCCTGTACTCTTCACTTATCAGACCAATGATCGAGTACAATGCCCCATTGGGATGTATCTCACCCGACATCTGCAGCAATTGGATAGACCCCAAAGTTCCTCACCAAAAGGATAAAGGGACTCCAAAATCTGTCATATGCTGCCAGATTGAAGAAACTCCAGCTCTATTCAGTCGCATACCGTCTGCTCAGAGGTGACATGTGCCTGACATACAAGGCCATGTCCAACCCGGAATTAATGGACATGCTCCACCTCAAAAATCCAAATCCACCAAAACCACTAGAGCAAGCGACTTAAACCTTAGCACGGATATAAATAGGACGTGCTGGAGGGATAGATTTATCACTCAGAGACTCCCTATGCTGTGGAATAAAATCCCGGTCCATGTGAGGCAGAGCACCTCGCTGACTCTGTTCAAGAGAAATCTAGACCTGTGGATGGGAGATCGTAGGTTTACCCCGGGAATCATCTCTGTGTCACTGCTGGACAGAGGCACAACAAACTAATGGGCACAGTATTTTTTCATATAAGGGGTGGCTTAAGCCACAAAAATTTGGGCTAGGCTTATAAATGCCTTAGGGCAGATAGCCTAGTATAAACCTATGAACCTATGAACCTATGTTGCAGGACATCGGTGTTGACCTTCTCTCTTACTACATATGAAGGTTACTGGGTCTTGCTGCAGGTCATCGATGATGACATTGTGTCCTACTACATATGAAGGTTGTATTGAGTCTTGTTGCAGGTAATCAGTGATGACCTTCTCTCCTGCTACATATGAAGGTTGTACTGGGTCTTGTTGCAGGTCAATGGTGATGACCTTGTGTCCTGCTGCATATGAAGGTTGTACTGGGTCTTGTTGCAGGTCATTGGTGATGACCTTCTCTCTTACTACATGTGAAGGTTACTGGGTCTTGCTGCAGGTCATCGATGATGACCTTGTGTCCTGCTACATATGAAGGTGTTACTGAGTCTTGTTGCAGGTAATCAGTGATGACCTTCTCTCCTGCTACATATGAAGGTTGTACTGGGTCTTTTTGCAGGTCATCAGTGATGACCTTGTGTCCTGCTACATATGAAGCTTGTACTAGTTCCTTATGCAAGTCATCGGTGATGACCTTGGGAGCAGCTACATATGAAGGTTGTACTGGGTCTTGTTGCAGGTCATCGGTGCTGACCATGTGTCTTGCTACATATGAAATTTGTACTGAGTCTTGTTGCAGGTCATCGGTGATGACCTTGTGTCCTGCTCCATAATGAGGTTGTACTAGGTCCTGTTGCAGGCCATTAGTAATGACCTTGTGTCCTGCTGCATAGGAAGGCTGTACTTGTTCCTGTTACAGGTCATCGGTGATGACCTTGGGTCATGCTACATATGAAGGTTGTACTGACTTTTGTTGCTGGTCATTGGTGATGACCTTGTGTCCCGCCACATATGAAGGTTGTACTGGGTCTTGTTGCAGGTCATTGGTGATGATCTTCTCCCTTACTACATGTGAAGGTTACTGGGTCTTTCTGCAGGTCATCGATGATTACCTTATTTCCTGCTACATATAAAGGTGTTACTGAGTCTTGTTGCAGGTAATCAGGGATGACCTTCTCTCCTGCTACATATGAAGGTTGTACTGGGTCTTTTTGCAGGTCATCAGTGATGACCTTGTGTCCTGCTACATATCAAGGTTGTACTAGTTCCTTATGCAAGTCATCGGTGATGACCTTGGGTGCAGCTACATATGAAGGCTGTACTGGGTCTTGTTGCACATCATCAGTGATTACATTTTGTCCTGCTACATATGAAGGTTGTGTTGGGTCTTGTTGCAGGTCATCAGTGATGACCTTGTGTCCTGCTACATATGAAGGTTGTACTAGTTCCTTATGCAGGG
>NC_056747.1:22336862-22377974 GCF_019279795.1 Protopterus annectens | reverse complement strand
TTTTGTTGCAGGTCATCAGTGATGACCTTGTGTCCTGCTACATATGAAGGTTGTACTAGGTCCTGTTGCAGTTCATCAGTGATGACCTTATGTCCTGCTACATATGAAGGTTGTACTAGGTCTTTTTGCAGATCATCAATGATGACCTTGTGCCCTGCTTCATATGAAGGTTGTACTGGGTCTTGGAGGTCATTGGTGATAACCTTCTATCCTGCTAGATATGAAGGTTGTACTGGGTTTTATTGCAATTCATCAGTGATGACCTTATGTCCTGCTACATATGAAGGTTGTACTGGGTCTTGTTGCAGGTAATCAGTGATGACCTTTTGTCCTGCTATATACGAAGGTTGTACTGGGTCTTGTTGCAGGTCATCAGTGATGACCTTGTGTCCTGCTAAATATGAAGGTTGTACTGGGTCTTGTTGCAGGTCATCAGTGATGACCTTGTGTCCTGCTACATATGAAGGTTGTACTAGTTACCTAATGCAGGTCATCGGTAATAACCTTGGGTGTAGCTACATATGAAGGTTGTACTGGGGGTTTTTTTGCAGGTCATTGGTGATGTCCTTGTGTCCTGCTACATATGAAGGTTGTACTGGGTATTGTTGCAGGTCATCGCTGATGCCCTTGTTTCCTGCTACATATGAAGGTTCTACAGGGCTTTTTGCAGGTCATCAGTTACATGTTGTTCTACTACCACTGCTTTCAAATTCTGAGGAAGACACACTCAGGAGTGCAGCACCCCATCCCATCCCCTTTTAAAGTGCACTGCAGTACCATCAATCCATATAGATGGTGTGGGACTAGAACCGACAACCTTCTACACTAAAGGTAACTATGTTACCTGTTGTCCTACTATCACTGCTTTTAAATTCAGAGGAAGACACACTCAGGAGTACAGCACGCCAAACCACACCCTCGTAAAGTGCACTGCAGTACCATCAATCCATCTAGATGGTGTGGGAGTAGAACCCACAGCCTTCTACACTAAAGGCAACTATGTTACCTGTTGTCCTACTACCACTGCTTTCAAATTATGAGGACGACACACTCGGGAGTGCAACACCCCATCTAAACCCTCTTAAACTGCACTGCAGTACCATCCATCCATCTAGATGGTACGGGAGTATAACCCACAGCCTTCTATACCAAAGGTGATTATGTTACCTGTTGTTCTATTACCACTGCTTTCAAATTCTGAGGAAGACACACTCAGGAGTGCAGCACCCTACCCCATCCCCCCTTGAAGTGCACTGCGGTACCATCAATCTATCTAGATGGTGTGGGAGTAGAACCCACACCCTTCTACAGTAAAGACAACTATGTTACCTGTTGTCCTACTACCACGGCTTTCAAATTCTGAGGGAGACACACTCATGAGTGCAGCCCCCCATCCCACCCCTCTTAAAGTGCACTGCAGTGCCAGCAATCCACCTAGATGGTGTGGGAGTAGAACCCAGAGCCTTCTACACTAAAGGCGACTATGTTACCTGTTGCTCTACTACCACTGCTTTCAAGTACTGAGGAACACACACTTCAGGAGTGCAGCACCCCATCCCACCCACTCCTAAAGTGCACTGCAGTACCAACAATCCACCTATATGGTGTGGGAGTACAACCCACAGCCTTCTATAACAAAGACGACTATTTATTTTTTATTTTACATTTGTTGACCGGGCTAGTCTAGCTGGATATATTTCCATTTTCAGTAGAGGCCCTGGGAGAAAAGCTCCACATAAATTTTAACAAGTAATCAAAAAACAAAACAAAACAAAAGAACCAACATCACAGAAGAGAAGATAAATAAAATAGTACCTAACAAAAATTGTTTACACATGAAAAGAAACACATTTCTAGGATAACAATATTAGCTATAATAACATCAAATACAGGGGACAAAATAGAGAACAAATCGACTTATAATGTTACATAGAACTTAAACTTTATAAAAAAGGAGAAAAAGAAACACTTTAGTGGGAGAGGAGGAAAGGAAGCAGTTTAAGAAAAGTGAAGGTAAAGTTAAATGAAACAGATATGAGAGATTAAAGCAGGGGGAAAGCAAAAAAAAATTGGAAAGGAGATAGATTGAAACAAGACTCACTAAAAAAGAGAGAAAGAAAGTAGAGTAGTAGAAAAGCACAGAAAGGGTAAAATATTAGTCAGGTTTTGTACAGGAACAGAGCCAGTGACTTTGGAAGTAATTTTTGATTTTATGTTTAAAGAGAGGCAATGATGTGATAAGTGTTATATCGCTAGGAAGCAGATTCCAGTTCCTTCCTACAGTATTATTGAATAGAGAGTCACCAGCAGAATTATTGGTCTTTGTTAAAGTAGCCAAAAGTTTACTGGAAGAGCGAAGGGAGTTTAGGTTATTATAAGGGATTAAGAGTTTAGAGAGTATAGGGGTGTTATTAGGTTGGTATAGTATTTTATGGGCAATAGTGAGTTGAGGGATTAACAGAAGGTTTTGGAGTTCTAGCCAGCCTAGTTGTTTCAGGTTGAGGCAGTGGTGAGTTCTAAAAGGGTTACCAGTGGCAAAACGTGCAATGTTGTTGTAGCAAGTAACCAGTTTGTTAAGGCTGGCTTTCCTAAGGTTGGTAAAAATTGGTGAGGCATAAAGAAGAGTTGACAAAAGGTGGGAGTGGGCAATCTTGACTCTGGACGATGAGGTTAGGAAAGGTTTAATTCTATATAAGGATCCTATTTTTCTGTTGACTATTTTAATGGTGTTGTTAATATGCTAATCAAAGGAGAGGTTATTGTCAATAGTTATACCTAAAAGTTTTGTTGTTGGATCAGGTGTGATGAATGTGGCATTATTTGAGGAGATGGTGAAGTCTAAGGGAGTGGACCATGTGGTAGGAGAGAAAAGGAGTTTCGTTTTTTTGGCATTGAGAAGGAGGTTACGTCTGGTGAACCATGTTTCTACTGTGTTGAAGACATTTTGAGTAATAGATGAAAGTTCATTAGGAGATGAAGCAGAGCAGATAAGGGTGGAGTCATCTGCATATTGAATGCAGGTTGCTTGAGGGATTGCTGAATGGAGATCATTGATGAACAGGGAGAAGAGAAGAGGTCCTAGAATAGAGCCCTGAGGTACACCGATGGAAACGGGTACGAATGAGGAAATTTGGTTTTCCCAAAGAACTGCTTGTTGTCTATTGCTGAGGTAGGATCTAAACCATTTAATGGCTAGATTATCAAAGGAGAGGGATATAAGAGTGTTAATTAAAATGGAGTGGTTGACCATATCAAAAGCTTTAGAGAGGTCGATGAACAGAGCAGAGGAGAGAAGGTTGTTGTTGCGGTTCCTATTGATGGTATCTACAAAGGATAGGAGAGCTGTGGTAGTACTGTGATGTGGTCTAAAACCATGCTGAAAGTTTGCTATAATGTTGTTTAGAGAGAGATACTGTTAAGAGTTGTTGGTGAATACATTTTTCCATAATTTTTGCTAACGGAGAAAGGAGGGCAATTGGTCTATAGTTGGAGTAGTCAATGGAATTCCCACCTTTATGTAATGGGATAATATGGGAGACTTTCCAGATGTCTGGGACGGTTCCCTCTCGGATTGTCCTGTTTATAAGTATGGATATTGGGTAAGCAATTACTTTGGCAGCTTTTTGGAGAAAAAGTGAAGGGAGCTTGTCAGCAGAAGGGGTACAAGGCTTCAGTTTATGAATAAGTCTAGAGATGAAAGAGGTAGGAGTAGTTTAAAGTTATTGGAAGAGTCTATTTGGTTTATTGGTGGGCAGGAGTTATTGGTGCTAAGTTGTCTAGCTAGAGATAGAATAGTGTCAGTAAAAAAAGAGTTGAAAGCATTAGCAGTGAGGTGGGGAGTGTCTGGGTCAGCGTTAAGAGGGGTGGGAGTTTTGGATGTTCCTGGGGAAAGGAGTCTATTTATAGAAGACCAAAACTGTTTGGGATTATTATGATGAGTTTGTTGAAGTTTACAGTAGAATTTTTTTTTGTCAGTAATTATTGCTTTTTTAGTCAAGTTTCTAAGTTGGCGGAAATGAAGAAGATCAAGGGAATTTCTATGGCTTCTCCATTTGGCCCAGACTTTATTTCTGGAGAGAATTAGCTTTTTGGTTTCATTAGAGAGCCATGGGGCAATATTGGGCTTCATTCTGATGGTGCGCTCAGGAGCATGTTTGTCAAGAATGGATAAGAAAGTAGTATTAAAGTATAATACTGCATTTTCAAGAGGAAGAGATTTTAAGGGGCTCCAGTTGCATTTGCTGAGTTCAGTTTGAAATAAGTCTATGTTAAAAAGTTTGGTAGAGCGTATTTTTTGAATGTTACGGAGGTTTAGGAAATCAGTCTTTTCTCTAGTAATATAGGTTAAAGAGTGATCACTTATATCATCTGGCAGAGTTCCTACTTTGTAGGCCCGTTTGACTTTGTTTATGAGTATCCAGTCTAAAATACTCTCTTTATTATTAGGCTTGTTGATTCTTGTGGTTGAAGTGATAGTCTGGGTGAAACCATGTAGGTTTATATGAGAAGAAGGATTATCAGCATTAATAGTATTCCAGTCTATATTAAAGTCACCTAGAATTATAGTTTCTTGGGGGTAAGTAGTAGATACCCAGCTAAGAAAGGGTTCTAGTATAGGTATATTGTTTCCTGGTGGTAAGTAGATGCAGATAATGTAAATGGATTTCTTGGTGTTTATTTGGAGTTTTGTTATGATGGCCTCTACTTTGCAATCCTGGATAGGATAAGTTGGAAGGGTAGAGATAATTAGTTGATTCTTAAAAAGAATTGCTACTCCACCACCTTTATGTTTTGATCGGTCAAGTCTTACTATATTATAGCCTTGGGGTATAATATCAGTATCTTTTGTATCTGGTTTTAGCCAGGTCTCTGAGAGGCAGAGAATGTCAAAAGAATGGATATCTAGAAGGGCATGCAAATGAGATAGTTTGTTATTGATACTATGAATGTTAAGGTGTCCTATAAGGAGGGTATCATTAATTTTAGGTCTAGTAATTTGAGGAGAGGGATGAGTTGGCCCAGGATTAGGGTGGATGTCTCCATCTTGTAAGGTAGGAAAATTTGGTTTGGTTATTAAATAGCTCTTTAGAAAGATTTGTAGTTTCAATTTCTTATCGGTGGAATGGACATACTTAAAGTGGGAGAGTCTATGGTATTTAGGTAGAAGAAAGTTGGGGTTAAAAGTAATATTGGAGTGTAACATGGGAGAAGTATGTATGAAAGTTGAGGTGTGTTTGTGAGAGTAGGTGGTCTGGACATAAAGAGGATTTTCAAAGAAGGTAAGAAGGTATGCTGAGAACAGGATGGTAAGGAGTAGGAGTATAAGTGTAAGCATAGTAAGAAAATAGGGAGGCATAATAAGAGAGTATTAGAGTAGCAGTTAAGGAAGGTACTAAAAGTGGATAAGAAGGGGAGAAAGAAAGTAAAACCTATAAGAAAGGGAGGAGTGGAAAAGGGGTCAGTAAGCGGTAGTAAGAGGGTACAAATGACTAGTGTGAGAGGGGGATAATAACAGTAAACTAGATAGGTGCGAGGTCAGATTTAAAGGTGGAGGGAGAATGGATGGAGAGAGGTAAGAAGGAAAGGGGAGTGGTAAGGGGTATGGTTAACAGTGGAGCGGGAAAGACTATGTTACCTGTTATCCTACTACCACTGCTTTCAAATTCTGAGGAAGACACACTCAGGTGTGCAGCAACCTATTCCACCCCTCTTAAAGTGCACTGCAGTACCATCAATCAAACTAGATGGTAATGGAGTAGAACCCACAGCCTTCTACACTAAAGGTGACTATGTTACCTGTTATCCTACTACCACTGCTTTCAAATTCTGAGGAAGACACACTCAGGTGTGCAGCAACCTATTCCACCCCTCTTAAAGTGCACTGCAGTACCATCAATCAAACTAGATGGTAATGGAGTAGAACCCACAGCCTTCTACACTAAAGGTGACTATGTTACCTGTTATCCTACTACCACTGCTTTCAAATTCTGAGGAAGACACACTCAGGTGTGCAGCAACCTATTCCACCCCTCTTAAAGTGCACTGCAGTACCATCAATCAAACTAGATGGTAATGGAGTAGAACCCACAGCCTTCTACACTAAAGGTGACTATGTTACCTGTTATCCTACTACCACTGCTTTCAAATTCTGAGGAAGACACACTCAGGTGTGCAGCAACCTATTCCACCCCTCTTAAAGTGCACTGCAGTACCATCAATCAAACTAGATGGTAATGGAGTAGAACCCACAGCCTTCTACACTAAAGGTGACTATGTTACCTGTTATCCTACTACCACTGCTTTCAAATTCTGAGGAAGACACACTCAGGTGTGCAGCAACCTATTCCACCCCTCTTAAAGTGCACTGCAGTACCATCAATCAAACTAGATGGTAATGGAGTAGAACCCACAGCCTTCTACACTAAAGGTGACTATGTTACCTGTTATCCTACTACCACTGCTTTCAAATTCTGAGGAAGACACACTCAGGTGTGCAGCAACCTATTCCACCCCTCTTAAAGTGCACTGCAGTACCATCAATCAAACTAGATGGTAATGGAGTAGAACCCACAGCCTTCTACACTAAAGACGACTATGTTACCTGTTATCCTACTACCACTGCTTTCAAATTCTGAGGAAGACACACTCAGGTGTGCAGCAACCTATTCCACCCCTCTTAAAGTGCACTGCAGTACCATCAATCAAACTAGATGGTAATGGAGTAGAACCCACAGCCTTCTATACCAAAGGCGACTATGTTACCTGTTGTCCAACTACCAATACTTTCAAGTTCTGTAGCACCCATAAGAGGACACACTCAGGAGGGCAGCACTAGATCCCATTCCATTTTAAAGTGCACTTGAGTACCATCAATCCAGCAAGATGGTGTGGGAGTAGAGCCCACAGTCTTCTACACTAAAGGTGACTATGTTACTTGTTGTCCTACTACCACTGCTTTCAAATTCTGAGGAAGGCAAACTCATGAGTGCAGCACCCCATCCCAATCCCTCATAAAATGCAATGCAGTATTATCAATCCAACTAGATGGTGTGGAAGTAGAACCCAAAGCCTTCTATACCAAAGGTGACTATGGTACCTGTTGTACTACTACCACTGTTTTTAAATTCTGAGGAAGACATACTCAGGAGTGCAGCACCCCATCACACCCCCTGTTAAAGTGCACAGCAGTGCCATCAATGAATCCAAAGGGTCTGGGATTAGAACCCAAAGCCTTATACACTAAAGGCAACTATGTTACCTGTTCTACAATTGCCACTGCTTTCAAATTCTGAGAAAGACAGACTCAGGAGTGCAGCACCCCATCCCACCTCCTCTTAAAGTGCACACCAGAACCATCAATCCTGCTAGATGGTGTGGGAGTAGGACCCACAGACTTCTACACTAAAGGCGACTATGTTACCTGTCATCCTACTGCCATTGCTTTCAACTTCTGAGGAAGACACAGTCAGGAGTGCAGCACCCCATCCAGCTCCTCTTAAAGTGCACTGCAGTGCCATCAATCCAGGTACATGGTGTTTTGAGTAGAACCCATAGCCTTCTATACCAAAGGCGACTATGTTACCTGTTTTTCTACTACCACTGTGTTCAAATTCTGAGAAAGACACAGTCAAGAGTGCAGCACCCCATCCTACCCACTCGTAAAGTGCACTGCAGTACCATCAATCCATATAGATGGTGTGGGAGTAGAACCCACAGCCTTCTACACTAAAGGCAACTATGTTACCTGTTGTCCTACTATCACTGCTTTTAAATTCAGAGGAAGACACACTCAGGAGTGCAACACCCCAACCCACACCCTCGTAAAGTGCACCGTAGTACCATCAATCCATCTAGATGGTATGGGAGAAGAACCCACAGCCTTCTGCAGTAAAGGCGACTATGTTACCGGTTGTCCTATTACCACTGCTTTCAAATTATGAGTTAGACACACTCAGGAGTATTCAGTTAAAAAGTAAGCTAGCAAGTACGACTGGTGCTCGGCAAAAAATATCTCACGGTCAAGGATCCTGCCAAACAATACCTTTATTTGTTGCCTAAAATCCACAAATCTATCAACAAACCACCAGGAAGACCGATTGTATCTGGCATTGGATCCCTGACGGAACCCCTATCTATGTTCTTGACTGAAAAATTGAAACCATTATTATCATGTATTAGAGCCAGAATTCAGGATACAACGGAATTCTTACATATTGTTTCGGAATCACAACTTGAACCTGGTTGGCTATTATGCACCTTGGATGTTAAATCATTGTATACTAGCATTCCACACTGGGCAGGACTGATGGCCCTGGATTTTTGGTTGAATAAAGCCAATATCTATCCCCCTGGAATGAACACATTACTTGTATGCATGGCTGAACATGTTCTGACAAAAAATGTATTTTATTTCCAACAAGATTGTTACTGGCAGATACAAGGCACGGCCATGGGAGCCTCTTTTGCACCTATTTATGCAGATTTATATATGGGATACATTGAAGAGCATATTATCTACGACGAACTGCATAATGTGTATCTACCGGAAATTGACATTTGGAGGAGATATTTGGATGACTGTTGGCTTGTATGGAAAGGAGGTCCCGACTACCTTCAAGAATTCATGGAACATCTAAATGGAAATATGTGGGGGACTGAATTTACTGTGGAATATGATCTTAATGATATTCATTTTCTAGATGTCAACTTACAACGACAACCTGATCATACACTTAAAACATCTGTGCATCGTAAATTTCCACAATACAATACCTTACTACATGCCAACAGTCTCCATCCGAAACACATCATTAAGAATATTCCAAAATCTCAGTTTCTGAGAATTAAAAGAATATGTTCCTCGGAACAGGATTTGAACATACATCACGAGGAGTTAACCAGCAGATTTTTGGCTAGAGGATATCATTGGGACACCATCAGCTCTGCCGCACAATGGAGCAATACGCAATCCAGGGATTCATTGCTAGTCTATAAGAACAAAGCTAGATCCAATAATTCAAACATATGTAGATTCATCACCACATATGGAAGAAATAGTCACAATCTCATCAACATTATCAATACACATTGGAACATACTCACATCTCACCCTCTTCTGGAGGGCTATTTAGGAGAACGTTGTTATTTTTCTTATAGGAAGGGCAAAACATTAAGTTCCCATTTTTCCTACTACAAAAGGAGTATCTTGGATGATAACTCTTGTATGCAGAGAACACTAACAGGGGATAAATTAGTGGGTACATATCCCTGTGGCCACTGTAGTTTTTGTGGTTATATATTCAAAACTAAAAGCTTCACCAGCAAGAACACTGGTCAGCTACATGATATTAAAATCTTTGGGAACTGCAGTTCTGACTGGATTATTTATCTAGCTACATGCACGTGCCAAGCATTCTATGTAGGTCAAACATCCAGACAATTCCGCATCAGGATATCAGAACATTTGGGAGACATCAGGAATTGTAGACCAACCAACGCATTATACAGACACACCATTAAACATCCCACAGCCAAATTCTCTTTTTGCATTATTGACAACATTATTGGAAATAGGGCATTTAAAACAGGATGGCATGACATTCTTAATAAAAAAGAGAAAAGAGGGATAGTCAAACTGGGTGGGCTCTTCCCACCAGGGCTCAATGACAAAATGTGATTTTTCATATATGCTCATTCATTATACTTATTATTCTTAGAGATTCCAACTTGATTCTGATATATGCTTATAATGTTATCCAACATTTATTACTGACATGACTATTGTAAACTATGTACTATTGTGCTAACCTTTTTTCATTTTTATATAGCACACATCTATTTCACAACATCAAGGTAATATTTTATCTTATTTTTCTACTAACTGATATCATTGATGGTTCAGCACCAGATGGACAACATCAATTTTTTGTATATTCTATTTGTATGCTGCATATACATTAATTTTCATTTGTAACATAATTTAACATTTTTTTCTTCCTTGACAGGAAGTGATGTCATTGCTTTCTTATAGGGTATATAAGGAGCAGTTTATTTTTTGTCTTTGTAACTACTGATGAAAGCTTAATTAGCTGAAACCGGTCTAGTTTCTGTGCAATTAAATCTTTGAATTGGAACCACTCGAGGTGCTGGCTTTATTTTTCAGTATTGGTCTAACACACTCAGGAGTGCAGCACTCCATCCCACCCCCTCTTAAAGTGTACTGCAATGCCAGCAATCCATCTAGATGGTGTGGGAGGAGAACCCACAGCCTTCTATAACAAATGCGACTATGTTTCCTGTTGTCCTACTACCACTGCTTTTAAATTCTGAGGAAGACACACTCAGGGGAGCAACAACCCATCCCACTCCCTCTTAAAGTGCACTGCAATACCATCCATCCATCGAGATGGTGTGGGAGTAGAACCCACAGCCTTCTATTCCCAAGGTGACTATGTTACTTGTTGTCCTACTACAACTGCTTTCAAATTCTGAGGAAGACACACTCAGGAGTGCAGCACCCCAGCCCGCCCCTTCTTAAAGTCCACTGCAGTACCATCAATCCATCTAGATGGTGTGGGAGTAGAATCCAAAGCCTTCTACAGTAAAGGTGACTATGTTACCTGTTGTCCTACTACTACTGTTTCAAATTCTGAGGAAGACACATTCAGGAGTGCAGCACCCCATCCCACTCCCTCTTAAAGTGTACTGCAATACCAGCAATCCAACTAGATGGTGTGGCAGTAGTGCCCACAGCCTTCTACACTAAAGGTAACTATGTTACCTGTTATATTACTACCACTGCTTTTAAATTCTGAGGAAGACACACTCAGGAGTGCAGCACCCCATCCCATCCCCTCTTAAAGTGCACTGCAGTACCATCAATCCATCTAGATGGTGTGGGAGTAGAACCCACAGCCTTCTACACTAAAGGCAACTATGTTACCTGTTGTCCTACTACCACAGTTTTCAAATTCTGAGGAAGACACCATCAGGAGTGCAGAACCCAGTCCCACCCCCTTTTAAAGTGCACAGCAGTACCATCAATCCATCTAGATGGTGTGGGAGTAGAACCTACAGCCTTCTACACTAAAGGAGACTATGTTACCTGTTGTCCAACCAGCACTGCTTTCAAGTTTTGTAGCACCCATAAGCAGACACACTCAGTAGTGCAGCACCCCATTCCATCCCCTTTTAAAGTGCACTTGAGTACCATCAATCCAGCTAGATGGTGTGGGAGTAGAACCCACAGCCTTCTACACAAAAGCCAACTGTTACCTGTTGTCCTACTGCCACTGCTTTCAGATTCTGAGGAAGACACACTCAGGAGTGCAGCACCCCATTTCACCCCTCTTAAAGTGCACTGCAGTACCATCAATCCATCTAGATGGTGTGGGAGTAGAGCCCACAGTCTTCTACACTAAAGGCGACTATGTTACCTGTTGTCCTACTGCCACTGCTTTCAAATTCTGAGGAAGACACCATCAGGAGTGCAGCACCCCATCCCACCCTCTCTTACAGTGCACTGCAGTACCATCAATCCATCTAGATGGTGTGGGAGTACAACCCACAGCCTTCTTTACCAAAGGTGACTATGTTACCTGTTGTCCTACTGCCACTGCTTTCAAATTCTGAGGAAGACACCATCAGGAGTGCAGCACCCCATCCCACCCTCTCTTACAGTGCACTGCAGTACCATCAATCCATCTAGATGGTGTGGGAGTACAACCCACAGCCTTCTTTACCAATGGTGACTATGTTACCTGTTGTCCTACTACCACGGCTTTCAAATTCTGAGGAAGATACACTGAGGAGTGCAGCACCCCATCCTATCCCCTATTAAAGTGCACTGCAGTACCATCAATCCATCTAGATGGTGTGAAAGTAGAACCCACAGCCTTCTATACCAAAGGCGACTATGTTACCTGTTGTCCTACTACCACTGCTTTTAAATTCTGAGGAAGACACACTCAGGAGTGCAGCACCCCATCCCACCCCTCTTAAAGTGCACTGCAGTACCGTCAATCCAGCTACATGGTATGGGAGTAGAACTCACAGCCTTCTATACGAAAGGCGACAATGTTAGCTGTTGTCCTACTACCACTGCTTTCAAATTCTGAGAAAGACATACTCTGGAGTGCAGCACCCCATCCCACCTCCTCTTAAAGTGCACAGCAATACCATCAATCCAGCTACATGGTGTGGGAGTAGAACCCACAGCCTTCTATACCAAAGGTGACTATGTTACCTATTGTCCTTCTACCACTTTCAAATTCTGTAGCACAAAAACTGATGATGGCCATTTCCTAAACAAAACAGTTGCAGACTGAAAACAGTAATTGATAACTCACATCATCAGATATTTTGTCCCATGAGCAACAGTAAACTTATCTTCCCCTGAAAGTCACAGTTCCCTGAAAATACACTGAAATTCACAAATGAAAATACACTGAAACTCACAATTCCTTCAGCAGTCTGGTAGTTGTAGAGGATTCAGGCTCTTGTTTCCACTGAAACTGACAACTCCTTGAGCAGACTGGTAGCTGGTATAGAGGAGTATAGGGTTTGGATCTGGTCATCCTTTATTAGGGGCATTCTACACATCCACACCTTTTAAGAATGGACTACTACTGCAGGTTTAAATTTCATATCTTATGAATAGAACAGCTGTTTCTCTCTCACACAGCAGAAAATCGGAATGTGTTTACATTACATCTGCATTTCTATGTTGGCACGTGTGTTGTATTAAGACCCACACACACATACCTCTTAACCATACCAATTTCCTTGGAATTTACTAGTTTTGAGGGCAAAATAATGTGATGCCATGAACTCCTGACTGGCCTCTTCAAATCCTGATTTTTTTTTTTTACATGTTTTAGTTACAGTTGATGTCCTCATGCATCGCCAATGTATCCTGCAATGTCATCAACATACATGGGGCATGTGTAGTGACATCAGCTTTGTGTGACAGTGCTTGACGACCTGTCTGAGACTCAGACAACAGATTTTAAACAAGAAAAAGAAGTTGTTTACAGCCGCAGCCCACCCATGACTTGTGTCACTTTGGCAGCCAACCAAAGAGGACTTCGCATCAATGCAATGATGAACCTAGGCCACGAGGACTACTGGAATCTGCTTGGACTGGACAGAATAGCAGCGGAGCTGTTGCAGGTAGAGTAGTACAACTTCTGCAGTGGAGTGCAGAGACTGAAGGACAGATAGACACCCCACCCGCTCATCTGTATCTGCAGGATTAGGAAATTTACTTTCTCCTCGACCACAAGCTAAGTAAAAAAGAAGACGAGCTAAGCCAAACCTGCTCTGAACTAAGCAAAATACAGTTTTTCAGTTATGCTGAAAGGAAGCATTTTCCTTTTCTTTTTGTAAGACCTTTTTTGTCTGTGTGATGCCCGTGCCCTGGTCTAGCAATCAAGGAGCCTCAATCCTCACCACTATCACCAGAGAGGGCATCTCATATATGAAGGAAAGGATAACAAACAATACAGTAAAGTGCAATTTCCCTTAAGAGCCCACAGAGATCACAGTCAGTCCGGGACTGGTCACTCCCTTGCTCTCTAGGTCCCCAATAAGACTCCCCACTGGCACAGCTATAGGGTCCAGATCTCAGCCAGCTGGGCAAGCTAAACTCTCCAGCACCCTCTCTGTCCAACCAGTGCTTCATGTCCCTGCCCAAGTAGCTGACACACACACACTTTGAGATGAGTTTATACAACCACACAGACACTCCTGGGAAAGGTTGGCACAGGTTCTCCAGCTGTGCCCCTATTACCCAGACTATACGGTAGTACCGCCTGCCACCACACAGCTAATATCTATCAGCTACTCAAAGGTCCTTTAAAGGGTGTCCAATTATTACTGTGTAATACTATCCATTTGGTAATATAACTAAACAATCAAGGCTTATTAGAGTGACTTGGTACAGTAATCACTATAAATATGCAATGTACTCTAGAGTTTAAATTATCTCTACACAAAACAGCCACAGTTGAAAGGTTTTAAAATATTTAATAATAAATAATAAAAACACAAGACAATACTTCTTACTACGCAGTGCTAGTCAAAAGTTCAGAGATCACAGAGAAATACTTAAAATAATTCAGTAGTACAGTTCTGACATCACAGAAAAACACTTAGTCTAATCTTTCTAGTTCCTAACTATTTCTAAAAGAAAACACAAGTCTAAGATAACTTACATATGAGCAAGACAGTGCTGTGAGTTGGATGGTCAAGACAAAAATATTTAATAATCCTTGGTTCTCTCTGTTTAAATTTGAAATTGCAATTCTGATTACATTACATCATTCTTCACACTTCCCTGGTTTCACATTACATCATTCTTCACACTTTCCTGGGGTTCCCAGGCTACACATTACATCATTCTTCACACTTCCCTGTGTTCTCAGGCTAACAGAAACTACATTTACATTCTTAACATCTCGTTTTGTTATCTTGCAGCTAGTCAGGAAGCAGAGCAATAAAAATACATTTGCATGTTTAAATTTAGCAATTTAACTCTTGGTTAAAACAATAAAAATAATTTCTTCATCTAGACCCTTCGGCACCACTGTCTACATCAATGTGTTACCACATGCTTTATGTTGGTCAGTAGAGTGCACTGTTGTCACATTTTTCCAGTTCCACATGTAACACTATTTATTTACATTTAAGACAAGCCTGTAGTTTACATTCATATTTACAAATGACAGAATTATCTATAAAATTCTATCTGGCTAGGCTGGCAGCCTTCACAGTCTGGATGAATAAAATTAAACAGTATAGAAATTTATTAACTTCTGCATTGCCTGTAATAGTTAGGCTTACAGAAGAATCTAAGCCTTTGAATAGTATTCCAGTATATAAAGTAGTAGGGTATAAGACAGATTTTGCCCTAAGAGGAGGAAGTCTAGGAGAGTATATGATGTAGTTAGCTGCTACCAATGCCAATGTTGTACAAATGTTATATAGTAATGGTTCTGAGCATAGTGTTACTTACATAATGTTTGCTATACTGACCTGGAAGGACCTTCCAGTCTGGGAAATGATACTATCTTGATGTATTTTGAAGACTGAGTCACCAGTACAGTCCCTTATGTCTATAGGTAAGGGATTCCAGACAGTATTTTTGTATCAATACAGAAAACAGGAAGTGTGCATGCAGTCAGGGGGGTAACTTAGTTAGGAACTCTGTACATGAGCAAAAATGTTGAAGAGTTATGTACTAGTGGTTGAGGACTTTAAGGACTGATGACATCTGGACATTATAATGGGAAGTAAGCTGCTCTTCAATAATAGATAAGGGAGGGTGGCCTAATGGTTAAGGTTTTTGCCTTACAAACACAAGGTGCAGGGTTTGAGTCTCACAAGGGATAATTGGCTAGGCTTACAATGGCTCGCAAGGGCAGTTAGCCTAGTACTAAACTATGAACCTATTATCTAGTTCAAGTCAACTATTACTTCTTAGGAAGAACCAGTGGAGTGATTGTATAGGATGCCCAAACAGAAATCTAGACACTCCAAGGTTAGCCTGTCCTAATTTGGAATTCATTGAGGGCACAGGTTGTTAAAAAAAAAATAAAAAAAAAAATAAAAAACATAAAAAAATAGAAAACAGTTTGCAGGTAGGCAGTAGCCCTGGTGATATGAGCATGGAGGGTATAGGAAACTTTTTCCCTGTAAAGGGAGCCCAAGATATGGTTGCATTCATGAATTACTTGGGTAATGTGTGGTTCACATTTGAGTGTTGAGTCTAAAGTAATCCTATGAAGTTTAAAGTTAGATACTAACTATAGTAGTGTGGGATTACAATCCAGTATGGTAGTTTAATTTGTTCTTAAGCTCAGTGATAGGCTTGGGTGAAAGAGAATAACCTTTGTTTTCTCATTCTGATTTAAGCTAGAACTATTTAGCCATTTATGAACATTTCCTTAAAGTTGTGTGTGACCTGGTCATGTGGTCTGGCATGATAAGGGCCCACATATAATACAGATGACCTGAATTTGATCAGTGGCTTCAGCATCGGAAGGGCCTGAGTGGGATGGGCCAAGGATGTCAAAACATCCCTGTATTCTTCCCTTTTAAGGCCCATTATTGAGTACAATGCCCCTTTCGGCATATACCTTGCAAAGCATATACAGCAGCTGGAGAGACCACAGAGGTTCCTCAGCAGGAGAATCCAGGGCCTCAAACATCTCCACTACACAGATTGGCTAAAAGCCATATCCTGCTACTCAGTTTCATACAGACTCCTTAGAGGTGACCTCTGTCTGGCATACAAGGTGATCACAGACCCCACCTTGATGGGACTGCTGCATATCCACAAGTCAAGCTCCACTCGAGCAACCCACACAAGCGGCCTCAACCTGGTCTGTGACATCAATAGGACTTGTTGGTGGGACAGATTTGTGTCCCAGAGACTCACCCATCTATGAAATAGACACCCTCCGCACATCAAGCAGAGTACCTCTTTACCCCTTTTTAACTGCAACCTGGATAACTGGATGGGAAACAGAAAATATACCCCTGTGATTCCACCTGTGTCCTTGCTGGACAGGGGCATTGGGTACTGACTTGTCTAAACATAGGCTAAACTCTTGGCTAGGCTTATAAGGGCCTCAGGGCTAATAGCCTAGTAACTTCCTATGATCCTATGAGTGAGCAGCTAATGCTGGCTTACCCTTCCTTGGGGTGGGAGAGGGGGTGGTTTGCCTTGCTGCAATGCTAGCCCCTATGACAGTGTTGGGAAATGTCAGGAGCAGCTAATCATTCAGTATAGATACATGCTGTATGTAAACCATGGAGGAGTGCACAAGCACGTACACCCATACATGATGGGACTCCATAGCAATACTATATGTGAGCCTCCGCAGGGAGGGTTTAGGAATCTGGTTATGTTTTGTGTTGCTTAATATTTTGTCTGGTCTTCATTTAGGCTTTGAATGTGAGTATCTCACAATCCCATTGGAGTCGGGAGGGTTTACATAATTGTGTATGTAAATTTAATATTAATCAGCATACATATTTTTGGCCAGTTGTACCTACTTTTCATGAGCCTTTGTCCAGATTTTTGATGTGTCCAGGTCGAGAGGTATGCACACACACACACATGGATGTAGAGTATGTCTTCTTAAAGTAGAAGACGCCACTGTGACATTAAAGAAGAACTGCTTAATTTTGTTTTAATTAATTTAAAAGTAAATGCAACAGCCCCCCCAGCCTCCTGGCAGTAGGCAGCTGCCTAGGTTGCCCAGTGCTGGATCCATCTCTGATTCCTTCTGTATCCTTGCACCTAAATGTAGAGACTGAATCCCAGCTGAAATCAATCACATAACTGATTACAGTAAATTCGGACCTCAAATGTATGCCATCCTACAAAAAAAAAAGATGCTTGCACGTCTTTTTCCAAGCCTCTGTCATCTATCCTCATTTTCTTCTGCTGTATTGTCCAGTTGGCTTTATGCCTACCCTCCCCACCTACCTCCCTAACAATTACACATCCTACCTAACCCTCCTCCCTTCAACACTTCACCTCCACCTCCTGTTCAACTGCTCCCCAGTCCTACACATTTAACTCCGCATTCTCACGTCTTCATTCTATCAAAGTAAGTAATTACAGTTTTCACAAGCAGCAAGCGTAGCCCTTACTTTAATATTTGTATATGAATGTGTATATATCAGATAGCCTAATGTTTGCTTTGATTTGCACACTACTGATTTATGTATTTTTCTATCATTTTCTGCATTATAGTAAACTTTATTGTTCTTTACTGCTGCATTCCTTTTTTTCTGTTGTAACTTTGTCCTGGGCCATGGCTGAAAGGAATCCAGTGTGGATCAACTCACTTAGCCAGGTCAACAAACTAACATTAAATACGTACATACATAAATAATCAGCCAGATATGGGGCATACTTTTCAAATGTTCAGATTTTTGCAGAACATCCCTGATTTTACCTCATATTTTTCTTTATAAAATGTTTGATTTTCTGGTAGGTCACTGAGAGTTACAATAAGTCGATAATGCCAGACAATAGAGTTTCATACTTCTTAATGTTCAGAAAATGCACGTTGATGCAAAATCTGTTGTTCTATTAACTTTTTAAGTGAATTAGAAAACTTTTATAATTTTTACCCAATCTGGGGCCTTTGTCACCCATTATTTCTAGTTTTGTCCAGAATTCTTGAGCAAAGAATTTGAGCGGTATAGAGTGGGGGGTGCGGGGATGCTTCCCCTTGCACAAACATGAATGTTATATGAGGTGATCATGTTTCCTCAGTGAGAAAGGTCCAGGAACCTTTGGACAATCAACAAAAAATGGGCAAATGGACATAAAATTCTGCTTTCAGTTTCAGAGATGAAATACAAAGCCATCTTCATACCTCTCACCCATCCTGCTTTATAGGTTTATAGTTTAGTACTAGGCGAACTGCCCTTGTTGCCCATTTTAAGCCTAGCAAAATACCCCAGGTGAGAATCAAAGCTTGCACCTTCTGTTTGTAAGGTAAACACGTCAACCCTTATGCAACCTCCCACAAATTTTCAAGGGCCTCCCTGAATTTGGCTCCAAACATTTGCTCTGTCCCACCTAAAACAATTTTGGAAGAAAGTGTGGATTAGATGTAACCACTAATGATCTTTTACTCATTAGAAAGTGTAATGATTTAGATGTAACCACTAATGATCTTTTACTCATTAGAAAGTGTAGTGGATTAGATGTAACCACTAATGATGTTTTACTCATTAGAAAGTGTAGTGGATTAGATGTAACCACTAATGATCTTTTACTCATTAGAAAGTGTAGTGGATTACATGTAACCACTAATGATCGTTTACTCATTAGAAAGTGTAGTGGATTACATGTAACCACTAATGATCTTTTACTCATTAGAAAGTGTAGTGGATTAGATGTAACCACTAATGATCCTTTACTCAATAGAAAGTGTAGTGGATTAGATGTAACCATTAATGATCTTTTACTCATTAGAAAGTGTAGTGGATTAGATGTAACCACTAATGATCTTTTACTCATTAGAAAGTGTAGTGGATTAGATGTAACCACTAATGATCCTTTAGTCATTAGAAAGTGTAGTGGATTAGATGTAACCACTAATGATCTTTTACTCATTAGAAAGTGTAGTGGATTAGATGTAACCACTAATGATCTTTTACTCATTAGAAAGTGTAGTGGATTAGATGTAACCACTAATGATCTTTTACTCATTAGAAAGTGTAGTGGATTAGATGTAACCACTAATGATCTTTTACTCATTAGAAAGTGTAGTGGATTAGATGTAACCACTAATGATCTTTTACTCATTAGAAAGTGTAGTGGATTAGATGTAACCACTAATGATCTTTTACTCATTAGAAAGTGTAGTGGATTAGATGTAACCACTAATGATCTTTTACTCATTAGAAAGTGTAGTGGATTAGATGTAACCACTAATGATCTTTTACTCATTAGAAAGTGTAGTGGATTAGATGTAACCACTAATGATCCTTTAGTCATTAGAGAGTGTAGTGGATTAGATGTAACCACTAATGATCTTTTACTCATTAGAAAGTGTAGTGGATTAGATGTAACCACTAGGGGGGCGTGGCCAAGGATGAAATGAACACAGGATAGCAGCAGATTTCTTCAGCTCCACCAACTTAACTGCACTGACAGGAAATAATTACTTTAAAAATCAACTAATGAAATAATTTTCTTTCTAAATACGTTTGGAATATCAGTTTCTTGAATAATATCTAAAAAAGAAAGAAAATTTCAATAATTTTCCTGTCAGAAATCATCTTGGAAATTTCTCTTTCATCACCTCTGTTCAAAATGAGTTCCAGTAAGGCCCGCCTTTGGAACTCTCTACCATCATCCATCCGCACCACCCCCAACCACTCTATTTTTAAAAGATCTCTTCATTCCCACCTAGTATCCAAGTGGGAATGCTCTTGCTCCCATCCCTCATAGCTAATTTACTTGTAATTGCCATCTTCCTTCTTCGCCTTGATTCCTCTTGCATTTTATCTGATTATTTACTCATAACTAATATACATTATCATTTCACTTTATAGGGAAAACTGCACTAGCCCTCACCTCCTAAGTACTTCCTTCATAAATGTCTGTTATTTCTCTGAAACTTGATTCAGTATTTTGAATATAGTATAAACTCAAAATTTTCATGCATTATTCTTTATAATCTATAATCTATTAATTTTATCTAATCTTATGTCATAGCTATTTCTTTTGTGTTTATTTGAAATTGTTTGCTGGTGTCAAAATACTTTGGATTATTATATAATTTATAATGTGTTATAGTTTTTGTATAACTAGTATGAATCACTTTTTGTAACATACTTAGTTCTGGAGCTTTTCTCCCCAGGACTCCATTGAAAACGGGTTATTTGACCCAATGGACTATCCTGGTAAACCAACTGCAATAAATAAATAAATAAATAAATAAACAGTCAGGATTCCAGCATCAAGAAAGAGCTTCAGTCTCTGATATCTACTATTCAGCAACTAACAACCAAAATGGACAAACTGGATACTAAAATTGATAACTTCATAGAAAAAACTACAAAACAAATGGATTTGTTACATCAAGACTTGCAACAACAGAAGGCTCAGATTACAGGCATAGAAGAGACTGTTAATGATACGGAGAACAGAATCCAGGAAGAAGAAATTAACACTGAGTTTTTGCTGAAGCAGAACACACACCTACAATCCAAACTTGATGACCTGGAAAACAGATATAGACACAATAATATTAGGATTTTTGGACTGCCAGAAAATATAGAAGGTAACAACATTACTTCCTTTTTAAATACTTGGCTTCCCAAAACTTTAGACTTGTCAGAAGCATTTTCTTTTGGTATTGAAAGAGCCCATAGGTCCTTATCTAATTTTAACTCTAACAAAAAGTATCCTAGATCAGTTATAGTAAGATTTTTATCATCTTATGACAAGGAGATGGTATTAAAATCTGCATGGGCTAAAGCACCTATTAAAATTAATGAGGCAACTGTGCGTTTTGACAATGACTATTCTTCCTTGGTAATAACTAAAAGAAAAGTTTTTGCCATTAATAAGAGAGCTTAAGAAAGCACAGTTCAAAACTTACCTTTTATTTCCTGCCAAACTAAAAATCTTTTTACCTGATGTGGCCCTAGAATTTTTGAAGACTTGGACTCTGCTTTGCTGTATATTAAAAAAATAAGATATTAGATAAAATAGAAGATATGGAATGGGCAAGTCCTTCGTTAAAGAGGATGGCAACAGGAACTTCTTGGAAGACTTCAGAGAAGCAAAAAAGACTAAAAAACAAATGATATGTTCTATATTTTTTTTTCTTTCCTTCTCTCTTAATCTCTTCAAATACAGTTACTGCATCTCCAGAAAGCCACAAATATTTTAAAGATTTATTCAAAGTTATTTTCTGTGTGCAAAGAACTGTTTTTGTTTCATAAATAGTCAAACTCTCTGAGGAACAAATAACATGCTATCAATCAACTTGTTTCTCTTTGTGATAAAGAGACCTAAGGTTAGTAATTTGATACATTTTCTTTCTCTTCTTGTTTTAAATAATGGCATTCTTTATAAACTAAGCATTTAGTAAGGGGTGGAGGAGGGCAAGGAGAGAAGTATGATGTAAAATATGGAAAAAGTGAAATAATAACTTATTAGTTCTTTAAAACTATATATGCTGTTTAAACACTGTTGCTAAATATTATATCATGACTTTATTGCTTATACATGATTACAAATAATATGTCATGATATAATTGCAAATAATTAGAACTAAAATAGTTGTAAGTAATATGTTTCATGTTTAACTTTATTAATACAAACAGCAAGTAATATTTCTTTGTAGATACTCTTTGTAGCTTCCTTTTTTTCTTTCTTCACTCTCTCTCTCTTTCTTTTTTTCTATACTCTCTTCCTTTTCTTTTTTTCTCTCTCTCTCTTTCTCTCTTATAAGTACAGTTATATGCTTCTGATAATACTGATATATGTATATAATAAGATTTGTATGAGAAAATGAAATGGGGCATATAAAAATAAGTTGTATAATATGTTAAATAACTGTAGGCTTGGTTTCACTGTCATAGAGACTGTAATGACTTGTAAAATACTTCACGAAGGTTTTGCACTGTTTAGTTTCATTTGTATTACTAAATGAATGTCAGTCACTTGTATTTACTAAAATTCCCGCCAGAATGTTAAGGGAGACAATTTGGGATGTGGGTTACCTCGTGAATAGTGTCCTCGAGTTGTTTTAAAAGCTTCAACACTCAGAATACACGCAGAGAAGCTGAATGCAGTCATTTTGAACTTTGACCCCTGATTTCACACTGACACATCGCAGATTCAAGAAGAACACTGTTCCAGGAAGTAGAACTGCTGTAAATGCGACTTTGTGATGAAAAACAAACTTTATGACATCTAAATGTGAGTTATTCTTTATAACAACTTACTTATTTAAGATGTAACTTATAAAATATGAAAGTTATAATGATTTTAAATGATTCAGTATGCCATAGTAAGCAAGTGAGATATTTTAGAAGCCATAGAAGGTAAAACATATATACACATGTTTTTGAAAGCTTACATGACTGCAACATATTATTGTATATAAATACTTATGATTTAAACATATATAATGTTATAAATCATTTGACTTATCTAATTGACAAGCACAAGTATCATTATGATTATATCTTAGAAGAAACTGTCATGTGACATATTTTAAAGCAGCAGTTCAGATATATAAAATACAGATGGCTTTCTTCACAATGATTTATGTATAACTAGGAATTTACATTGCTGTGCAGTATGACTTGTAAACATATGTATGAGTATAAATATTTTATTTACTGGCAATAATAAGTATGAGAAGAAAGCTTTGGTGCAAGTAATTTAAAGTTTTTAAAACTGTTAACTGCATTTCTATGGCAGAAAGTAGGAATACCCTAATATATGTAATGTATGAACCATTATAGCCTAAGTTATTGAATTCAAATGAACATAAGAACTTATTTTTACAAACTTTTTATAAACTAATATATAGATATGCCCCCTTTTTTTTTTTTTTTTTTTTTTCTCTCTCTCTCTCTTCCTTTCTCTCTCTCTTCTCGGTTCCCATTATCAAGTTTATTAGAATGCTATTTTGATTATGAGTGTATTTTACAAAATAGATGTACATAGTAATATGAGCTGTTTCTAAATGTTCTTATTTGTTTATATGAAGCTGATTCATAAATTGTTTAGCTTTGTCTTACTAGATAATCTAATTAAATGAGGTTAACTTTAGTTAATAATAGTTAGTATTGAATTGATATGGTGGCAGCTGGGGTACTGCTGCTTAGGATAGGGGGATAACTTGAGTGGTATGTGCTACTCAAAGTTGGAGTTCTTAACTCTAGGCTGGGTGCAATGTTTAATCCTAATATTATTTTCATTTGTTTAGTGTTGTTTGTATATAGTTCTGACATCCACAACACATTTTATAAACTTATTGTCACTACAAATAAAAGTGAAGCTTATACATAATCCCATAAGATTTTCAATAAATACAGCTATAATTAATGGTACACCTAAAGGAGGAGGTATAATATCATTTATTTTGTTAACTGTTATTCTGATTATATGTTTTATATGTTTATAAAAGCTAAATGATTTCTCTAAAAGGAATTTCTTTAAACATTAATGGACTGAATAACCCATGTAAAAGGGCAAGTTTAATGAGATACATTAATTTGCATAGGGCCAACTTAGTATTCCTTCAAGAAACACATCTCCTGAAAAAGGATATTGATAAATTAGCCACTAATAAATATACAGTCTTGGTTAGTTCAGAACACACTCAGAAAAAAGAGGAGTGGCTATTTTATGGAATAAAAGTATGCCCATACCTAAAACTATTAAGTCTTATAAAGATGATAAAGGAATGTTTTGTATGGTTACAATACAGATTAATGGAAAGACATATACATTAATCAATGTATATTGGATACCAGGAATTGGCATTAATACAGTGAAACACCATCTCAATAAGATCATATCATTTTCTATAGGAGATATTATTTTAGCAGGTGACTTTAATTGTATCCTACATGAAAAAGATACTACTACTACAGGAAAAAGGAAAATTACATCTAATGCAAAACATTTAAAGGATTTTGTTAATTTATATCATTTGAATGATATTAATAATCAGATAGATTCAAAATCATTACCATACACTTTTTTTTCTAACAGATATAAAACTTATTCAAAAATAGATAGAGTATTTCTAACCAGATGGTTACAGACTTAATTAATTCTAAAATCGTTTTGTGTCCTATATCAGATCATAATTCAATTGTCTTTGAGTTTATGGTAAAACGTACTTATAATGTTCAGATCAAAAGGATACCAGCATACTTAACTCAACTAAAAGACTATAAAGATTATATACTTTCAGAAGTGCAACATTTTTTAGACTTAAACAATACACCTGAAGTCTCCATTGTTTATGTTTGGGATGCTTTAAAATCATATTTATATGGACAAAGTATCATATGGTATAATAATAAAAGGAAATCTTGGGACAAGGAATTACTAGATATTCAAAGCAAATTAGACTCATACAAACATAATAATAAAGAAAATATTATGGACAAAAAAGTCATTGAAGAAATAAATAAATTAAATGAGAAATACAAAGAAATTTTAACTCATAAAGTTAAAATAACATTAGAGAAATATAAGTTTTTTTTTACTCAATAAGTCCCAAATACTTACATAGACTTAAAAATAAAACAAAAAGGTTGAATAAACAAAATCATATCAAAGAAATTTTCTCTCCAAGGAAAAAGAAGAATGTTTCTAGTTTACCAGAAATATTAGATGAATTTAGAAATCACTTTCACAAAATTAATCATAATAACATTAACATGGAGCCTAAAGATAAAATAAAGAAATTTATAACTACAAACATGAACAAAAAACTTAATAAACAACAGACTAAACTATTGGATAAACATATTTCATATACAGAGGTTATTACACAAATAAACAAGCTTAAAGCAAACAAAGCACCAGGTAATGATGGTATTATACCAGAGATCTATAAAATTCTACCCAAAAGTACTTACTCATTAATACATAAGGTTTTTATTTTGGCCCAAAATGAGTTAACAACTCCCCCATCTTGGCAATACACATTTATTTCACCAATTCTAAAACCCAATAAAGACCCAACCAGATGCACTTCATATAGACCTATTTCATTACTCAATGTTGACTATAAAATGTTTATGAGTATTTTTGCTGATAGATTAAAGACAATCATCCCAGGCATTATAGATATAGACCAGACAGGCTTTATTGTAAATAGAAATACTTTTGATAATATAAGGAGAACTTTAACGTTAATTGATTTTGCAAATAGGAAAAAGAAAGATTTAACACTTATTAGTCTTGATATAAGTTCAGCATTTGATTCAGTAAGTTGGGACTACTTGTTTATCTTACTGAAGTGCACAAACTTCTCAGATGCATTTGTAAATCTAATTGAACATCTATATAAAGGAGCATTGGCTTATATTAAGATAGGAACATATGTCTCACAAAAAATACCCATTTTAAAAGGTACAAAGCAAGGGTGTCCACTCTCTCCACTATTATTTACTTTAATAATGGAGCCTTGGGCTAATTTGATCAGAAACAGTACTGATATAGAAGGATTTGATATAGATGAAAATACAATATCTAAAATTCAACTTTTTGCAGATGATGTTCTAATTACATCAGCTGGATCTAACTCTTCTATGCAGTCCTTATTTGATAAAATGATGGATTTTAAAAGTATCTCTGGTTTAATATTCAATGAAGAAAAAAACTAAAATATTACCAATATACACACGAAAAAATGTCCTCAATAATGATTTTAACAAATATATACCCAACTCAGGTCAGATAACTTACTTAGGTATAATATTAACTAAAGATATCAAATCTATTATACATAATAATTATAGTAACTGTCTTCATAATATACAAAATCTTTTCAATAGCTGGAACAATATGTTTTTTTACCATGGAAGAGAGACTCACAATTATTAAAATGATAATATTCCCTAAGATATTATATTTAATACAATCAATAATACTCCCACCTACAAAAATAATTATTAAGAAATTGAATTCACTAATGTTAAATTTCTTATGGGCACCTAATAGACCTAGGATTGCATTAAAGAAACATACTAATAGCTGGTCTCAAGGGGGCATTTCATTCCCAGACTTTAATTTATATACTATCTCTTCTATTATAAAAGTTATTACTTTGTTAATAGATCAGTCAAATGTTGCAAGATGGAAAGATTACTGGGAACTAATTAGCATTCACTTCATGAAAATCTCTTTAATACATAAAAATATTATTGTAAATAACCCCATGTTATGGTTGCTAAAAGAATTTTGTACTTCATCCATTACACCAAAATATGTAGTTAGTTACCCATTAAACATTATAATCAGTTATCGTAATTTTATATTCATGCATCCTAAGTATAAGGAATGGAATTTTATTCAGTTCCCTATAATGTATACACAAGGTATGCTTTTGTCAACCACCTCTGAAAGAACTCTTTTAGTCACAGAGAATGATCTAAAGTATTGGTATCAGTTGCTGTCTGATAATAAAGTAAAAAATTTAGACTTCTTAAAGCAAGAATTTGATTTGAGAGAAACATGTTGGTTAGAAATTCAGACTTTTAGACAACATCTTATTAATAAAATTGATTTAATGTCTTTAACAGTTAAAGAATCTGTTCCAATACTGATTGATTACTTGATATTAAATTTACAACATAGAGTTTCTGATAAAGGTAAGCTCTCATACATACATAAAATTATCAGAGAAGAAACTCATTGCAGTTCAGATACCTATTGGAATTATTTCATTTCCATTAATGGTGAATCACCAAAACAACAAGATAAACAATATATATTGGAATCTGCTTATAAAACTACTTCTTCCATTAATTGGAGACTTTTTACTTGGAAATTTTACATAGATCCTTCTATACACCTTTAATGATGAATAAAATAAATAATAAAGACAACTTATGTAAAAGATGTAATGTAGAAATAAATGCTGATTGGGCACACATGTTTTATGACTGTATAAAATTGAAGGAATATTGGAAATTAATCAATGATTTTTTTGCAGGCCCTTTTCACAGATAATTTCATTGTTTCTAAATCACTTATATTATTTAACACACCTGTTCCTAAAAGTGTTAAAAAAGTTAAACTTCCCTTATTATGGTCTATTCTAGCAGTGGCTAGAAAAATAATAACCAGAAATTGGATTTCAGATACCCCTCCTTCATTTAATGAATTTAAAAATGTTATGACTGAAGTGTGTCATATGGAATTGATGACAATAAAATCAAGAACTACTAGAAAACATCTTATTATATTATATGGGATACTTTACAAAACCTGTTAAAAAAATCTTAGTCTCAATAGCATGACATTATAGTTTAATCAATTGATTTGATTTGTAGTGGATGTCTTTGTAAATACTTTGGTTATTTTATTGAATGTTATAACTATATCTATTTTAATTGCTTGTATAAAAGTGTCATGATATTTATTTTGTATGTTAAAAACAATAAACTTGTTTAAAAAAAAAAAAGAAAGTGTAGTGGATTAGATGTAACCACTAATGATCTTTTACTCATTAGAAAGTGTAGTGGATTAGATGTCACCACTAATGATCCTTTAGTCATTAGAAAGTGTAGTGGATTAGATGTAACCACTAATGATCTTTTACTCATTAGAAAGTGTAGTGGATTAGATGTAACCACTAATGATCTTTTACTCATTAGAAAGTGTAGTGGATTCGATGTAACCACTAATGATCTTTTACTCATTAGAAAGTGTAGTGGATTAGATGTAACCACTAATGATCTTTTACTCATTAGAAAGTGTAGTGGATTAGATGTAACCACTAATGATCCTTTACTCATTAGAAAGTATAGTGGATTAGATGTAACCACTAATGATCCTTTACTCAATAGAAAGTGTAGTGGATTAGATGTAACCACTAATGATCTTTTACTCATTAGAAAGTGTAGTGGATTAGATGTAACCACTAATGATCTTTTACTCATTAGAAAGTGTAGTGGATTAGATGTAACCACTAATGATCTTTTACTCATTAGAAAGTGTAGTGGATTACATGTAACCACTAATGATCTTTTACTCATTAGAAAGTGTAGTGGATTAGATGTAACCACTAATGATCTTTTACTCATTAGAAAGTGTAGTGGATTACATGTAACCACTAATGATCTTTTACTCATTAGAAAGTGTAGTGGATTAGATGTAACCACTAATGATCTTTTACTCATTAGAAAGTGTAGTGGATTAGATGTAACCACTAATGATCTTTCACTCATTAGAAAGTGTATTAGATGTAACCACTAATGATCTTTCACTCATTAGAAAGTGTAGTGGATTAGATGTAACTACTAATGATCTTTTACTCATTAGAAAGTGTAGTGGATTAGATGTAACCACTAATGATCTTTTATTTATTAGAAAGTGTAGTGGATTAGATGTAACCACTAATGATCTTTTACTCGTTAGAATGTGTAGTGGATTAGATGTAACCACTAATGATCTTTTACTCATTAGAAAGTGTAGTGGATTAGATGTAACCACTAATGATCATTTACTCATTAGAAAGTGTAGTGGATTAGATGTAACCACTAATGATCTTTTACTCATTAGAAAGTGTAGTGGATTAGATGTAACCACTAATGATCTTTTACTCATTAGAAAGTGTAGTGGATTAGATGTAACCACTAATGATCTTTTAGTCATTAGAAAGTGTAGTGGATTAGATGTAACCACTAATGATCTTTTACTCATTATTTCTCAACTGCTAAGAATAATGTCCAGATTTTTGCCTCATATTTTTGGTCTGTTTCTCATACAATTTAGGTTTTTCCTGTCAAGTCATTGATGATTGAAGTCAGTGGCTCTGCTCTTGCTCAACCCCAAAGTAAACTATACCCCTAAATATGAACAAGTACCTGTTTATATTTTAACCCTAGTTATTTTCCCGTCTTCACTCACTTCTCTAATTCAGTCAGTTTTTCTTTGGACTCTCTTTGTAAATATGCATAACCCGTTTATTTCTCTCACTTAATTTTGCAATTCCTGTATGTACTATATTACACTGTCTTTAATTTCTCTATAATTAAAATTTCTCTATCAAGTTCTCATATAAGTTGTATCTCTTCTTAACCAATGTTTTCACATTATATCTAATTAGGCATAGCCAGCTTTAGGCAACCGCGAAACTTACAGTCGCTGGGAGCCCCTGATTACCTCCCCGCGAATGAGGACCCCTATCCAGCAGCTGCAGGTTACTCCAACCATTACTGTTCTTTGGCTCCGCTCCTCATGGACATTCCCATAGTTCCCTGCCGTGACCATGAAAATTGGAATTGTGTTTCCATTTTTTTTTTTTTTTTGATTTGCTGGCAAACTGCACTCAATCAGGTCCGCTCACTGAAACAAGGGATTTGATTGGCTGCAGCACCCTGTGAACTAAGTTCTTGGGGTTTTTTTTCACTTTTTAAAGTTGGAAGTGATTTGCAAGGACCTGATTGGTCCTTGCTCATCACTTCCTGCACAAGCTGCCTTTAAAAAGACCCCTGCAGCTAATAAGGATCACTTCTCCTGTTTTTAAACAGAGGAGTGTTCCTTAGCAGCATCAGAGTGCAGCGATCGAGCGGGGTTTGGACCAGCGTGCTCTTGTTTTTAAAGAGAGGAGTGTTCCTTAGCAGCAGCAGAGTGCAGCGATCGAGCGGGGTTTGGACCAGCGTGCTCTTGTTTTTAAACAGAGGAGTGTTCCTTAGCAGCAGCAGAGTGCAGCGATCGAGCTGGGTTTGGACCAGCGTGAGGACGGACTACATCAGAGAATGGATCAGAATAAGGATCACTTCTCTTGTTTTTAAATAGAGGAGTGTTCCTTAGCAGCAGCAGAGTGCGGAGATTGATCCAGGTTTAGACCAACCTGAGGATGGACTACAACAGAGAATGGATCAGTGGTAGATTCAAGCCTTTGGAGCAGTTGTGGTCGTTGGATTATACCCCTTTTTTCAACTGTCCTTCTAAGGGCAATTTCTCAAAAGGTCTGAAAAACTGTCCTTTTAAGGGTAATTTAAAAAGGACTGAGTGATCTGACTCTAAGGAAGGCAAGGAGAGCAGGTGAGCCTTCAGTCATGAAGAGGAAGCAGAGTATTGGAAGCAGCCTTTTGCAGAAAGCATAAAAGGTACGTTTTGGGGTTAAGTTTAAACTTTATTTTTTGTGGGGGAGTGATTGTTTTTTGTGCATATTTCTTGTGCTAAGAGGTTTGGGGTGAGGGCTGTGGTTGTACTAGTTTTATTTTAGTTTTGTGTAGAGCTTTTGTGCTAAGAGGTTTGGGGGATGAGGGTTGTAGTTGTACCATTTTTATTTTGGGGCTGTGGTTGTACTAGTTTTATTCTGGTTTTGTGTAGAGTTTTTGTGCTAAGAGGGTGGGGGGTGCGGTTGTGGTTGTACCAGTTTTATTTTAAGTTTGTGTAGTGCTCTGGTGGTATCAGGATGGGGGGTGAGGGGCTGTGGTTTTACCAGTTTATTTCACTAGTGTGGTGTTCTTGTGCTATGAGGATTGGGGAGGTGGGGACTGGTTTTACCAGTTTTAATTTACTTTTATGTAGAGTTGTGTTAAGAGGATGGGGGGGGTGAGGAGCTGTGGTTGTACCAGTTTTATTTTACTTTTGTGTAGCGACGTGTTGTGCCAAGATGATTTGTGGGTGTGGGGCTGTGGTTATACCAGTTTTACTTTACTTATTTTACATTTGTTTACTGGATAGTCTTACTGAGATAGAACCCATTTTCAGTGGGGGCCCAGGAAGAAATGCTTATCTTAGTACACAAGTGCTAGAAATAAGTAAAATAAGTTCAGTTTATCTGTTTGTACGAGGGACAACATAAGGGAATGTTCTGTTTGTACGAGGGACAACATAAGGGAATGTTCTGTTTGTACGAGGGACAACATAAGGGAATGTTCTGTTTGTACGAGGGACAACATAAGGGAATGTTCTGTTTGTGCGAGGGACAACATAAGGGAATGTTCTGTTTGTACGAGGGACAACATAAGGAATGTTCTGTTTGTGAGGGACAACATAAGGGAATGTTCTGTTTGTACGAGGGACAACATAAGGGAATGTTCTGTTTGTGCGAGGGACAACATAAGGGAATGTTCTGTTTGTACGAGGGACAACATAAGGGAATGTTCTGTTTGTACAAGGGACAACATAAGGGAATGTTCTGTTTGTACGAGGGACAACATAAGGGAATGTTCTGTTTGTATGAGGGACAACATAAGGGAATGTTCTGTTTGTACGAGGGACAACATAAGGGAATGTTCTGTTTGTACGAGGGACAACATAAGGGAATGTTCTGTTTGTACGAGGGACAACATAAGGGAATGTTCTGTTTCTACGAGGGACAACATAAGGGAATGTTCTGTTTGTACGAGGGACAACATAAGGGAATGTTCTGTTTGTACGAGGGACAATATAAGGGAATGTGAAATGTAATATACATTTAATTTTGATTGCCCTTTGGTTAGGAGAGTGTGTAAGTTAGTTATTTGGGGCAAGAGGCAGAGTTAGCTAGTTATTTTTTTTTGGCAGTATCTATGCTGTATATGTAAAAGGTAGAGGGAATGGAATAGAGGTGATGAAAAGGAGGGGAGATAAATAATGGGACAGAGAAGGATATTGTAGTTGTATAGAGCAGGGATAAGTGGGCAGTCTTGTGAGATGCTGTCTAAGTCGATAGTCTTAGGCATATGGTGTATGGGGTAAGTGGTGAAGATTAGCTTATTTCAGCCTAGGTTGGGACATGACCTGTTGCATGGTAGATGTGACACAAGTATATCTGTGTCAGCATATTGGATTGTGAGTGCTAGGGATGTGGCAGTATTGAGGGTGATAATAAATCCACTAAACTGAAGTGGACCAAGGATGGAGCCTTGTGAGACTCCTAATGTGAGTGGAAGTAGAGGGAGGTAGATCCTGGAGACATTTTATGGCAGTTTATGACCTGTTGGGTGGCTTTTTAGCTAGTGGAGGGGTAGGGGATGTGATTAAGTTTGGCGAGAGTAGTTAGTAGTTTGTTGAGAGACTCTGACAAAGGCCATTAACAAATCGAGATAGACAGATGATCCTATTTTACCTTCATTTGTAAATTGATGGTGTTGGTATAATTGAGGAGGACAATTGCAGCATGAGGCCTGAAGCCGTGTTGGGATTTGGCAAGTAAATTATTGGTTGAGAATGAATGCATTCCTCTAGGAGTTCTGCTAGTGGGGAAAGAATTGCTCTTGGCCTATAATTTGTAAGTTCTGTCAAGTTTCCACTGTGCAAGGGTAAAATGTATGACATTTTCCAGATAGTTGGGACATATTGCTCAGTAATGGATCTTTTTAAGTATTCAGGATAAGAACTGGGTTTAGCTGCTATTTTTTTTTTGAAATTCTGCTGGTAGATTGTCAGCTAAATTTGCAGTAGGTTTTGAGTTTTTTACAAGTTTGTCAAACACTGTTCTGCTATCTAGGTTTGTAGTACTGTTTTACACTATCCCTGATGTGACACCTTGTTCTGCAGTTTTTTGGCTGTTTGAATTCTGCTGAGAGGTTAGGAGGTTGATGGGGCCTGTACGTTGCTTAAAATGCCTAATGTTGGGAAGATAGTTAGCAGCTGTGAGAATGTTGCTGATGGCATAGATGTTTTGAGTGTATACTAATGCAAACACCGTTATGCTACTATTGTGTGTAACCACAATGTTCTACTCAGTGATGCAATGACTGCAATTTTTTCGTTGTCCATAGTTAATGTGTTGAAAGTCTGGGAGTGTGGTTAGGGCCTGTGAAAATGTTGCAGCGTTCAGTGTTTGCCTGATTTTTTTAATGGGGTCACTTACTGTATAAGCACATTGTTAATGTTGCGCCTATGTGTTTGGTTTTCATTTTATCCAGGATTATTGTGCATCGGCTGGAGGGGGGGGTGAGAATTCCGCAGAATGTACTGATATCTTAATGCATGCTAATGCAAACACTGTTCTGGTATCTAGGTTTATAGTACTGTTTAACTATCCCTGATGTTACAGCTTGTTCTGCAGTTATATTTGGCTGTCTGAAGTATGCTATTTGGAGGTTGATGGGGCCTGATATCGTAATGCATGCTAATGCAAACACTTTTCTGTTGTCTAGGTTTATAGTACTGTTTAACTATCCCTGATGTTACAGCTTGTTCTGCAGTTATAGTTGGCTGTTTGAATTATGCTATTTGGAGGTTGATGGGGCCAGTACATTGTTTAAAATGGCTAATGTTGGGATGGTAGTTAGTGGCTGTGAATGTTGCAGTGTTCAATGTTTGCCTGGATTTTTTAATGTGGGGCCACATACTGTATAAGCACATTGTTAATGCTATGCTTCTTTTCACTTCATCCAACATTGTGCAGAGACTGGGGGGGTGAGAATTCAGCAGAATGTACTGATATCTTAAGGCATAGTAATGAAAACACTGTTCTGCCATTTATATTTATAGTACTGTTTAACTGTTTTTGATATGCCTTGTTGCAATTACTTCAGTTTTTTTCGTTGTCCATAGTTATTGTATTGAAAGTTTGATAGTGTGGTTAGAGCCTGTGAGAATGTTGCAGTGTTGAATGTTTGCCTGGGATTTTTTTTAATGTGAGGCCACGGACTGCATAAGCACATTGTTTATGCTGTGCCTATGTTTTTGGTTTTCACTTTATCCAGGATCATTGTGCAGAGGTTGTGGGGGGAGGTGAGAATGCCGCAGAATGTACTGATGTCTTTAATGCATACTACTGCAAACACTGCTCTGCTATCCAAGTTAATATTTTAAACTATCCATGATGTTACGCCTTCTTCTGCAGTTATTTTTGGCTGTCTGAATTATGTTGACAGTTTAGGAGGTTGATGAGGCCTGCGAAAATGTGTTTCCAGAGGTTTTTGGTTTTTGGCCTGTTCTCTCTCAAAATGATTGCATAGCACAATGCGGAGGGCTGAGGCTACTAGCAGAAATGTACTTCATGTTTCATACCCTCCACGTAATGCATGGTACAGTCCCTAGCTTTATGCTTTTGTACACAGATCCTTTGCTAACAGGGGTTGTGGGAATGTCTCCCAATGTGTGTGCCACTTCTACATCCCTCACAAATGAGGTTTTCTAGCAAATCCATGATTTCACTCCTTTTTTCAACCAATGATTTTGGTTTGTTCAAGTGTGCTAAGAGATTGAGAGGTAGTGGGCATGTGTAGTCTTTTCTTGTACTGTAACATTTGTCTTGCCTCAGTTTGGTATGTTCCCCTTCAATCTTGTGCCTCTCCTAGTCATTAGTTCTTTCAGACTTTAGTCTGTTCCAGAGAGCTTGTAATATCAATCTTTTGCATCATTTGGGGTCTCTTCACATGTTTGGGGGGATGAAAGGGGAAGAATTGTGTAGAAAAAGCTGACATTGACCTCTAGTGTTAGGTATTTAACATAAAACTGTAATTTGGGCCTTTCTCATTACTTTTTTGTGCCTCCTGGTTAGTCATTCTTCAGTTTTTTTGCCTGCAGTGCAATAGTGACTGATGTCAATGCAAGTAATTAAGCATTTTTACTAACAGTATGACAAAAGGACTCTGTCTGCATGTGTAGTAATTCTGCTTTACCTCCATTCTCAGTTAGAGATGAAGGTACATATCTGTCAGGAGCAGCAAAAAAAAGCTTCAGCAGCAGAGGAATGAGGATGCAAAGAGACAGGCTCCATTATGAAATGTTTCTGTGGGTCAATGGAGAGGGGAGATTCAGGAAAAAGTCTGCCTTCAGGACAGCACAATGGTTCTGCATTACAGTCTGACCACTGTGAAGCCAGCATCCTGTCAATAGAAAGTGACCACTCTCTTGCAGCTACACCACAGGCAGATTCAACTGTAGAGGTGTTGCCTGGATCACCAGACTTTGATACAGAAGGAGCTCATACTTCTGTAGTGACAGATGTGGCCTATGACTTGCAGGGAGTGTCATGTACATCTTGTGAGAATCTAAGGACTTGGTCAGACTTGATAAAGGATGAGTTTAGGGTAGCTGCCATTCAGCATGGACCTGTGCAAGTGATGTTACCACAGTTCCCAGTTAATGAGCAGAAAAGAAGATTTACATCGGACAACTATTTCCATGTGCTGCCTAATGGAGACAGAGAACAAAACACACTTAGCTGACATATTCGGTCTCAAAGGATGTACTGTTTTGCTTTGCATGCAAATCGTTTGGACATTCTAACCATCTTCTCAGGTCAGGTGGTTACAAAGCATGGAGGGAGATGTCCAAAGCTTTACACAGCCATGACCGAGCACCAGAGCATACGGCATGCATGCTGAAGTGGAAGGAACTGGACAATAGAATAAAGAGTAGTCAGACTATAAACGATAAGTGACAAGCAGTGGTTGAAAAGGAGATAACTCACTGGTGGGTTGTGTTAGAATGCATCATTGCTGTTGTCCAATACTTGGCGGAATGGAACATGACATTCCACAAAAGATGCCCTGGACACCTATGGCAATGGCAACTTCTTAGGCCAAGTGCAACATTTGTCGCAGTTTGACTCTGTCATGACTTAACATTTGGGTCATATTCGGAATAAAGAGGTAATGGATCACTATCTTGGGAAGGACATACAGAATGAAGTTATCCAGCTGATTGAAAATGTTATTTTAAGGATCACTGCAGGGAAGATGAAGGATGCTAGGTACTTTTCATTGACTCTTGATTGGGCGCCAGACATCAGCAATCAAGAGCTGTGTGCTACACGAGCTAAATGAGGAATTAAACCCGCACATAAGGCAGCTATTTAATCTCAGCCTTACCACAGGATATGTGCCCAAGGAGTGGCGTACGGCAACTGTGGTCCCACTCCACAAAGGTGGTGCCTCTATGGACCCTGGTAATTACCGCCCCATAAGCTTAACAAGTCTAGTCTGCAAAGCTATGGAGAGGATCATAATGGAGCTCATAAACAAAGATATAGGGGACTTGCAGACATTGGACCCGACCCAGTTTGGCTTCGTCAAGGGAAGATCATGCCTTTTGAACTTGTTCGACTTCTTCGAAACAGTCACCAAGGCCATTGATGAGGGAAAGGCAGTCCATACAGCCTACCTTGACCTTGCAAAGGCTTTCGACACAATACCCCACTCGGGTATTGTAGAAAAACTTACCAGCTTAAATGTAAACCCATATGTCACAAGATGGGTTGCAAACTGGCTTAAGGACAGAACCCACAGGGTTAGAGTTGCTGGCGCTATGTCAGACTCCAAGCCGGTCACAAGTGGTGTCCCACAGGGCTCGGTCCTTGGCCCCCTATTGTTCGGCATCTACTTCTCAGAAGTACAGGCCAACATGGGAGGACTTTGGCTGACAAAGTTTGCAGACGACTGCAAACTGGGCACCATAGTGGAAAGTGCATCGGACACGGATATCCTTCAGAAGGAACTCACGGAAACAGATAGCTGGTGCCAGAGCCATGGCCTGAAGTTAAACGCCAAAAAATGTATAGTCATACCCTTCGGGAAAAACAAGGTAACCCCAAGCTACCATATAGGTGGCAATCCACTAAGCACAGAAGAGGTTATCAGGGACCTGGGGACCCAGGTTGACAGTGGCCTTTCTTTTGACACTCACGTTGCTAAAGTGGTTAGAAAGACCTTCTACATTGCCCACCTGATCATGAAGGGATTCACATCCAGATCTAGTGAGGTCATTGTTCCCTTGTACTCTTCACTTATCAGAACAATGATCGAGTACAATGCCCCATTCGGGATGTATCTCACCCGACATCTGCAGCAATTGGAGAGACCCCAAAAGTTCCTCACCAAAAGGATAAAGGGACTCCAAAATCTGTCATATGCTGCCAGATTGAAGAAACTCCAGCTCTATTCAGTCGCATACCGTCTGCTCAGAGGTGACATGTGCCTGACATACAAGGCCATGTCCAACCCGGAATTAATGGACATGCTCCACCTCAAAAAATCCAAATCCACCAAAACCACTAGAGCAAGCGACTTAAACCTTAGCACGGATATAAATAGGACGTGCTGGAGGGATAGATTTGTCACTCAGACTCTCCCTATGCTGTGGAATAAAATCCCGGTCCATGTGAGGCAGAGCACCTCGCTGGCTCTGTTCAAGAGAAATCTTGACCTGTGGATGGGAGATCGTAGGTTTACCCCGGGAATCATCTCTGTGTCACTGCTGGACAGAGGCACAACAAACTAATGGGCACAGTATTTTTTCATATAAGGGGTGGCGTAAGCCAGAAAAATTTGGGCTAGGCTTATAAATGCCTTTGGGCAGATAGCCTAGTATAAACCTATGAACCTATGAACCTATAAATGACTGTAGTAGTTTGGTATGTGGATATTTCACGGACAGCAGCCACAGTTGAGGAACATTTTCTGAGATTTGTGCCTGTGAATGACACAACTGGGGCAGGACTTACAGAAGCTCTTCTTCAGACTCCTCAGAATCATCAACTGGACATTAATGACTGTTGAGGACAAGGATATGACAGTGGCAGCAACATGAAGGGGAAACAAGCTGGAGTGCAGCCAGGATAAAACAGATGAATTCAAGGGCTTTGTATGTGCAGTGTGCTGCCATAATTTAAATCTTATACTAAGTGATGGAGCACATTCATCGTGTAGGCCTGGATAAAACAGATGGATTCAAGGGCTTTGTATGTGCAGTGTGCCTGCCATAATTTAAATCTTATACTTAGTGATGGAGCACATTCATCGTGTAGGCCTGGATAAAACAGATGAATTCAAGGGCTTTGGATGTGCAGTGTGCCTGCCATAATTTAAATCTTATAGTTAGTGATGGAGCACATTCATCGTGTAGGCCTGGATAAAACAGATGAATTCAAGGGCTTTGCATGTGCAGTGTGCCTGCCATAATTTAAATCTTATAGTTAGTGATGGAGCACATCCATCGTGTAGGCCTGGATAAAACAGATGGATTCAAGGGCTTTGTATGTGCAGTGTGCCTGCCATAATTTAAATCTTATACTTAGTGATGGAGCACATTCATCGTGTAGGCCGGATAAAACAGATGGATTCAAGGGCTTTGTATGTGCCGTGCGCTGCCATAATTTAAATCTTATACTTAGTGATGGAGCACATTCATCGTGTAGGCCTGGATAAAACAGATGGATTCAAGGGCTTTGTATGTGCAGTGTGCCTGCCATAATTTAAATCTTATAGTTAGTGATGGAGCACATTCATCCTGTAGGCCTGGATAAAACAGATGAATTCAAGGGCTTTGTATGTGCAGTGTGCCTGCCATAATTTAAATCTTATACTTAGTGATGGAGCACATTCATCGTGTAGGCCTGGATAAAACAGATGAATTCAAGGGCTTTGTATGTGCAGTGTGCCTGCCATAATTTAAATCTTATACTTAGTGATGGAGCACATTCATCGTGTAGGCCCGGATAAAACAGATGGATTCAAGGGCTTTGTATGTGCAGTGTGCTGCCATAATTTAAATCTTATACTTAGTGATGGAGCACATTCATCGTGTAGGCCTGGATAAAACAGATGGATTCAAGGGCTTTGTATGTGCCGTGCGCTGCCATAATTTAAATCTTATACTTAGTGATGGAGCACATTCATCGTGTAGGCCTGGATAAAACCGATGAATTCAAGCGCTTTGTATGTGCCGTGCGCTGCCATAATTTAAATCTTATACTTAGTGATGGAGCACATTCATCGTGTAGCCTGGAAAAAACAGATGGATTCAAGGGCTTTGTATGTGCAGTGTGCCTGCCATAATTTAAATCTTATACTTAGTGATGGAGCACATTCATCGTGTAGGCCTGGATAAAACAGATGAATTCAAGGGCTTTGTATGTGCCGTGCGCTGCCATAATTTAAATCTTATAGTTAGTGATGGAGCACATTCATCGTGTAGGCCTGGATAAAACAGATGAATTCAAGGGCTTTGTATGTGCAGTGTGCCTGCCATAATTTAAATCTTATACTTAGTGATGGAGCACATTCATCGTGTAGGCCCGGATAAAACAGATGGATTCAAGGGCTTTGTATGTGCAGTGTGCCTGCCATAATTTAAATCTTATACTTAGTGATGGAGCACATTCATCGTGTAGGCCTGGATAAAACAGATGGATTCAAGGGCTTTGTATGTGCAGTGTGCCTGCCATAATTTAAATCTTATACTTAGTGATGGAGCACATTCATCCTGTAGGCCTGGATAAAACAGATGAATTCAAGGGCTTTGTATGTGCAGTGTGCCTGCCATAATTTAAATCTTATAGTTAGTGATGGAGCACATTCATCGTGTAGGCCTGGATAAAACAGATGGATTCAAGGGCTTTGTATGTGCAGTGTGCTGCCATAATTTAAATCTTATACTTAGTGATGGAGCACATTCATCGTGTAGGCCTGGATAAAACAGATGAATTCAAGGGCTTTGTATGTGCAGTGTGCTGCCATAATTTAAATCTTATACTTAGTGATGGAGCACATTCATCGTGTAGGCCTGGATAAAACAGATGGATTCAAGGGCTTTGTATGTGCAGTGTGCCTGCCATAATTTAAATCTTATACTTAGTGATGGAGCACATTCATCGTGTAGGCCTGGATAAAACAGATGAATTCAAGGGCTTTGTATGTGCAGTGTGCCTGCCATAATTTAAATCTTATACTTAGTGATGGAGCACATTCATCGTGTAGGCCTGGATAAAACAGATGGATTCAAGGGCTTTGTATGTGCAGTGTGCCTGCCATAATTTAAATCTTATACTTAGTGATGGAGCACATTCATCGTGTAGGCCTGGATAAAACAGATGGATTCAAGGGCTTTGTATGTGCAGTGTGCCTGCCATAATTTAAATCTTATACTTAGTGATGGAGCACATTCATCGTGTAGGCCTGGATAAAACAGATGAATTCAAGGGCTTTGTATGTGCAGTGTGCCTGCCATAATTTAAATCTTATACTTAGTGATGGAGCACATTCATCGTGTAGGCCTGGATAAAACAGATGAATTCAAGGGCTTTGTATGTGCCGTGCGCTGCCATAATTTAAATCTTATACTTAGTGATGGAGCACATTCATCGTGTAGGCCTGGATAAAACAGATGGATTCAAGGGCTTTGTATGTGCAGTGTGCCTGCCATAATTTAAATCTTATACTTAGTGATGGAGCACATTCATCGTGTAGGCCTGGATAAAACAGATGAATTCAAGGGCTTTGTATGTGCAGTGTGCCTGCCATAATTTAAATCTTATACTTAGTGATGGAGCACATTCATCGTGTAGGCCTGGATAAAACAGATGGATTCAAGGGCTTTGTATGTGCAGTGTGCCTGCCATAATTTAAATCTTATACTTAGTGATGGAGCACATTCATCGTGTAGGCCTGGATAAAACAGATGGATTCAAGGGCTTTGTATGTGCAGTGTGCCTGCCATAATTTAAATCTTATACTTAGTGATGGAGCACATTCATCGTGTAGGCCTGGATAAAACAGATGAATTCAAGGGCTTTGTATGTGCAGTGTGCCTGCCATAATTTAAATCTTATAGTTAGTGATGGAGCACATTCATCGTGTAGGCCTGGATAAAACAGATGAATTCAAGGGCTTTGTATGTGCAGTGTGCCTGCCATAATTTAAATCTTATACTTAGTGATGGAGCACATTCATCGTGTAGGCCTGGATAAAACAGATGAATTCAAGGGCTTTGTATGTGCAGTGTGCCTGCCATAATTTAAATCTTATACTTAGTGATGGAGCACATTCATCGTGTAGGCCTGGATAAAACAGATGAATTCAAGGGCTTTGTATGTGCAGTGTGCCTGCCATAATTTAAATCTTATACTTAGTGATGGAGCACATTCATCGTGTAGGCCTGGATAAAACAGAAGAAAAAAAATTTTTTTTTTAATT